>NW_006798798.1:4959462-4974542 GCF_000442215.2 Lipotes vexillifer | reverse complement strand
GTCCCCAAAAAAAAAAAAAAAAAAAAAAAAAAAAAAAAAGATATGATAGCTCCAAAACATGAAGTATTCCATTTTTTAAAAGTTTCTCTGAGATTTTACATAACATTAGAATGATATATTCCTTGTAAATTTAGTGGAAATCACCTATAAATTCACATAGGTTTGGTGCATCAGTCAGAGGAATTTAAACCACTGATTAAATTTCCCTAGGGAGGCTTTTATGTCTTTTTGAGTCAGTTTTCTAAGTTTTTAAAATGAATTTATCCAATCATTAAGTTTTTTAAAGGTACTGACACAGGGACTTCCCTGGTGGTCTAGTGCTTAAGAATCCACCTTCCAATGCAGGGGATGTGGGTTCCACCCTTGGTCAGGGAACTAAGCCCACATGCAGCCTGAGTATGAGGGCCACAACTAGAGAGCCTGCATGCCACAGCAGAGGATCCCGCATGCCGCAACAAAGACCCACCGCAGCTGGGGGTGGGGGTGGGGGAAATATGTACTGGCATAATCTTTTATTATCATCCCCTTATTATTCTAATCTGTGTTGAGATTATATTCCCCACTTAGTTATCTATCTCCCTCTCCTTTTTATGATCAAACTTGCCAACTTATTTTTTGCTCTTACCTCAATTATATTGTTCCTTCTAACTTTTTCGACTTTATGTTGTTCTTTTTCTAACATAAGCTGGATCCTTTGCTCATTAATGTTCACCTCTCTTCATGTGTGTAAGCCTGTATCTTTTCTTCCAACTACCACATTCAATGTATCCTACAAGTTCCACATGTAGTGTTTTCAGTATTATTACAAAGTATTTTCAACTTCCATTATTTCTTTTTTAACCAGTGAGTTACTTCTAAGTATGTTTTAGTATTTCCAAATACACAGATTTGTATTCATTTAGTTACATGCCTGTCTCCAGTCAGACTAAGCTTCATCATCATAAGTACAATTTCTCCAAGGTATTTAAATAAAAATGACCCCACTGTCCATCATCAGTACTAAAAATATGCCCAGAAATATATATACTCTTACTTGAACAAATATTTTGCCCAAACGATGCAATGAATAGGTTCTGAAGGTGTGTTACGAATTGTACAGCCAGGAAAGGTTCTCTGGGTTGGTTTGGGATGACATTCGTAACACTCAGTCACACCCTGCAAAGTCAGGACATGAGAAAAACATTTATCCCATCATGGTGGTTTCTCAATATTGTAATATAATCATAAACATTTCATTCATTCATCTATATTCCAACTGTCAAGAAAATTTTAAAATATTAGTGACTCCAAAATCCTTACTTTACAGATAAGGAACTACAACATAAAAGTTAATTGAATCTACCATAGTCACAGCTAAGACTAAGCCAGGACTTCTCTGATTCCTGGCCTGGTGAGGAGAAAATACAAGTTTACCTTGATCACACTCAACAGACAGGGAAAACTACTAGAAGGACAAATAACAACTTTCCAACCAATTATCTCTCAAAGTTGTGAAACTCAGTTATTTAAATATTATTTATAGATTTACCTTATATGAAGATTAAGTGAATTTAAAGCATTAATTTCCAGATCTATCCAGATACATGGAAAAATCCTAAGTATTACGAAACCAAATACTCTTCATTTCGTTGCTAAAGGGTTATGTTTAAAGTTATACTGTAAGGAATCCTTGAAAGAAGTCCACGGCACCTGAGATAATTTTCTAAAACTTAGAATGAATATTCTTTATCTTGGCAATTCTCAATCTCAGTCTTAACACATACTAGTGTCTCAGGATCATGGTAATGAGCAATGTCTTTCTAATAATGGTTAAAGACCCCAAACCTGCAAATAATATTTTAATATAAATTGCAGCAGATGAAGTGTTTTCTCCATAATGCCATTTCTGGTGTCCTTCCAATATGCTTTCTTGGGGGCAGCGATATGGCAAGCAGTCACCCCTCATAAACTGTTATGTATAAGTCTTTGTAGAATGATATAAATTAAGCTTTCAAAGAGTAATATTAAACAGTAAAAGCAACTGAAGCACAGCCACAATTTTCAATATGGAAAAACTGCCAAAGAGCAGACAAAAATACCAAATTTCAAGTAGAGTTTAATTCCTTTTAGTTTCAAAACCTGCAAAATGATTCTTCAAATGTATCTGTTTAATTTCTTAAAAGAATTCAAAGAAAAAAGATTTGAGCAGTAAATGAATAACAATGCTGAGATTGTATAAAACTGGGTTATGAACACACATGTATGTGTTCTTATTCTCTAGTTTTATCTAAATATTTGAAATATCAGTACTCACAAATACTCCAAAATTTTTTTTCAAAATACTCTTCAGATCTATAAATCCAGACTTTAGACAAGTAACTTTTCAGAAGGCTGGTTTACCATATATCAACTACAACATGACACGTAGTCTCATGGCTACTAAGAATTTAAAAAGGCAATTTTATTATGCTTGCCAGCCTAAGGATTTTAATATATAAGCTACATGAAACAAAATAGCAGAGAGCTAAAAGATCTTTGCCCATATTTCCAAAGCTTACTTCTTCCCTCCTTAAGGTCCCAAATAAATGTTTGGGAAGCAAAAACCAAACCAAACCAAACCAAACCAAAAAAAGTACTTTACCTTTTTGATAGTGGTTACTTGCCCAAGATAACCAGCAGTTCCACTCTCAATAAGAGGGACATCAGCTGCTAGACACATTCTATTAACATGGTTTCGGGCAGCTGGAAGAAAAATACTAGTTAACAGGAGTTTACAAAAAAAAAGAAAAAAAGAAAAAAGAAATTATGTAGTTACCTTTAATTAGGATGAAATTTACCCAAATCATTTTTTATTGTTTTTATTTCATGTACAACTTTCTTATAGCTATGACCAGAGTAATACAACTGTTATAGACGTTTAAGAGACATTCAACAAAATTTCAAAGATAAGCAAGTTATATCACAAATTGACTGTAGAAGCACCCCTATGTATTACTCTTTAACACCAAAGTGCCATCTTCCTCTTCTACTGCTGTACCTACTTCTATTAAATATGGCTAAAACATTGTTTCAAGTTTTCCAACCCCTGAACTTGCTCTTATTCCAATAAAATTATCAGGTAATACATGAAAGTAAATGGAGAATGTGGAATATCAACTTTGGAACTATTTATCTTTTTTTTTTTGCCTCACGGCATGCAGGTATTAGTTCCCCGACCAAGGATCAAACCCACGCCACCTGCAGTAGAAGCTCAGAGTCTCAACCACTGGACCACCAGGGAAGTCCCAACTTGGAACTATTAAGGCAGTTTAAGGTGAGGGGAAAAAAGATGAGTCTGGTTAAAAGAGTTATCCTCTTTCTAATGCTACTTTGTATGTTTTTTCTCTTGATATTTCTGGCCCCAAATTGTTACAAACTCATTTGACAGATGTACTTTTACGTGTGGAAGTAGTTACAGAAAGAGTATTTTAAGTTATTTTCACCCCACATTCCAGACACAAAGATTGGTTAACAATAACTGGCTATATGATACTTGATTATATGAAATATCACCAACTTGTGTAAAGTTTAAATGGTCCAAAATGTGTACACGTAATAGGATCCAGTCTGATATACTGCAGCACCAGATATACCCCAAATAATTCAAAAGCCATGACTTCTATGCTAACTTTGACATCCTATTGCCTTACTCTCAAAACAGTGGTTTTCAGCCCTCATTGCCCTTTAGATCATCTGGGGAACTGTGAAAAAATATGATCTTTAGGTCCCATTTACAGAGTTTGACTCAATTAGTTTTGGGTGAAATTTGGGTACTGATATTTCTTACATCTCCACATACACGAAGGAAGTCACACTGTGCTTAAGTGCTGGGATAATCTGAAACAAATATACATGCACGCAACCTATGCATCATCCTCTTTAATGATTTTAACTTTCCCTATATTCACACTAGTTCTAGTTAAAATTACAATCAATTGGCAAGCTTTAAACCTGATCTTACTTCCCTTTAGGTCTTTTAAGTTCTAACTCATAAGGAAATATTTTAATTAACACTAATTTTGTAAACAACCTTGTTATGGAGGAAGGGAAATACTTAGAATTAAAAGTATTAAAATAATCTCACCTCTGTTATCTAAAGCATTCATAACCAATATAAATTGTCGAAAAAATTCCACATTATAGTCAGGGCTACAAAGTAAAACAACAACAAAAAAAAAAGGTCACCAAAACAACCGGCCTTACACATGAGCTTCACAGTATAATACAGGGTCCTAAAAAGCACATTAAAGTAATAAAAGTACAAAAATAACTGATATTAGGGGTCTCTACAATATAGATAGGTTTGACTTTTCCCCAAACACCAGAAACAGATTTAAACCACACATCTGTTTTGGCCAGCTACCTCGGGCACGGAGCAGAATCTCAAACTGGCATGACTTTGAGAGTCCCACCAGGCCTTCTTGGGGCAGCAAGTGCCTGGGAACATACAAAGAATACATTCCCAGGATCTGCCTGGCCTGTAGCTTCACCTCACATGGTCAGGATCAGGCAGGGTTCAGGCCCCTAGGGTCCCTGCTTTTAGCAGCACTGGGAAAGCAACACAGGGTAAGGAGGTTGTAGGGCTATAGGCAAGCTTGTAGAGCAAACATCCAGAGAATGAAAAGGAAGCTGGAAACACAAATTCCCTGAGAAAGCATAAGACTTTCTCTAATCCAGGCCTCAAACAAGAACTCATTATTTTTAAAACCACTTACTTGTGGACAACAACTATAGATAAAGGACATTTTAGACGCAGGGTTCCTTTGCCCCAACACCTCCAAAATTATATTTTTACTCTATCTTTACTGAGATCAGAGTATATTTATGTACCATCAAAACTACTGCCCCATCACAATTCCCAGTGTCATATTACAGAAGTCACAGTCCTAACAAACAAATTATTTTGAGAGGGAACCTTTTAAACTGAAAAAGGCCACAGCTGAAATCGATCAGAATGAGAGCAATATATTTAGAAAAGTCTGAATCATCATGTATATTGATTTCTTACAGTTTAGAATATCTCTTTATTTAAAACAAGAATATAAGGTCCTTTTAGGTTTCCAAGTAACTTATTTATTGAAGGTATTAAAGTAAATGATCTCTTATCTAAATCATTCAAATTATATATATATACATATATATATATATACACACATATATATATGAACTGTTAAAACAATGTCACTTATATGGACACAACCTACTACATTTTAATTATTCTAGAAAAATTTTTAAATAAGCAGAATGACTCTGAGTTCATATATTTAGCTAATAAAAGTATTATACTTTAAAGGTTTAATTAAAAATTCACAGCAAACACAATTTTGCAACATAATAATTAGAGCATACTTCATGATGCTGTCATGGTAGGCTATGATATTAGCTTTCGGGTAAAACTGCAGTACACTTTCTTTGGCAACCTGGAAAAACAAACAACACTAAATTAATAATTTACTAAATTACTACAACATTTCTATCTGAATATGAAATCTATCTATGGCAGACAATAGTTATTTCACCTACTTATATACACTTGTACATGAATGGTAAGCTTCAGCAAAAATATCAAATGCAGTAAACAAGTGTCATTCATCCATTCAACAAATATTTACTAAGCATCTTCCATATATCAGAAACTGTATAAGGCACTTGGTGAGCAAAAGTGACATTAATCAAATAACCATCCAGATAAATTTAACTACAAACTATGATAAATGATACACAGAAAAAGTAGAGGCTGTAGTGAGTGGAAGATATGATTTAGTCTAAGAGATTTAGGAAAGCACGCCTAGAGAAAATCTGAAAAATGAAAAGGAGAAAAGAGTGAAAGTTTGCCCAAAAAGCTGGGAGAAAAGCAAAGAGAAAGATGTTTTAAAACCCTGAATCAAGATGGAACATTCAAGGAACTAAAGAAAGATCAGGATGGCTAGAACCTCAGGGGAGGCTGTCTTCTTCTAAAGGGAACAATGACATAAGCTGTAGCTTCTCTTGCCCACAAACACAGGAGCAGCCAAGCTCTAGGCAATGTAGGAACACAAGGCTCATTCTAAGTAAACGATCAGAAATTTAAGGCCATTTACAGGATTGGGTAGAGCACTTTTATTTCCTCTGTAGATAAGAAAGGATGGCACAGTCTTCTGTCTTTTTCTAGACACCTTCTTATTCTTCATAATCCCTCAGCTAAAAAGAGATGGCTTCCCCCATATTCTCCCTCCTACTAGAGAGTCCAAATTAACCTAATACCATAAATAGAAGATACACCAAAGGGCAGAAATATAAGTGAATAAATAAAAATGATATGAGAAATACAAAGTTACCTGGGCCTTTGATCTTCCAACATGTTTCTTTTGAAACAAAAACTGCCTGTTGAGGTTGCTGACATCAATAGTATCCAGATCAATCTACAAATGCATAAACCCCAGATAAATCACAAATTTCCTGGTATGTTTGAGCAATACGTATCACTATACTCAGCATCCATAACCCGGAACTTTTGATATCTGCTACGTTAGGGGAGAAAATGCTTTTTGACCAATATACTAAAGTTGTTAAATTGATAAAAATAATTTAATGCGTATTAAAACAAAACAAGATTTAATTTCAGAGACAACTTTCTCAAAAATATTTTAGAAAGGATGCTTTTTTTGTTCATTTGTTTAATCATACTAGCAAATATGTTAGGAAATTCCTTAGATGACAAAATGATGCTAAAAATGCATTATATTTCCATCATTTCTCTATCAATCTGATTACTCTTTCAAATCCAACATAACAGATCTAACTGTGCCCTGTTCTTTTTCTTAAATGATACCTGGCAAATAGATTTACTGAATTTTTGCTGCTTTCTTTAATTCAAAAGTCTTTACCCACACACAATTTCATTTACAATCATTACTTGAGGGCTGTGGAGGGAAACTTCTACACAAAGTTAGAAGTCTCACGTTTTAAGTCTTATCTAATTGCTGCTTCAAAGTAAATATAAGAGAAGAAATAATTATAACTAAAACCATTTTCACTCCATTTCAATAAAGTTACATGAAGAGTAATCAAATGTTCTAACTGTGAAACACCCTAATGGTTTTGGTGAAAATCACCAAAACATATAATCACCTAACATTTTTTATCTGTGCTTTCTAAATTTACTACAAAAATTAAACCAAATAAAAAAGGATCAGCATTTATTTTTCAGGTGCCCCAATTCACTGTCTCGTCTATTACAAAATGATCCTTTTGAATAAGTATTAGTAGGTATTAGCTATGCCACATTCGTATTTGGGATACAGAACTGAATGGAAAGACTAACCCTATAAAAACCAATGGAAAATGCGTAAATGCTTTTCCCCCCAGTCACTCATTTATTAGTTCAGTCGGCCACCTCTACTTTTTTTTTTTTAATTCCATGTTTCCACTACACCTTAAGATGCTATAAACTCACATCCAAATTTCAGGCTACAACTCCAATCTCTAAAAAGTTTACATTAACAGAAATGACTTGACTCAGAATTACAGTAACTTCCCGTCACTGTTCAACAATGCAAAAGTTAAAATCCTAACCAATACCTTTAACGAAATAATCTACGGTGATAACAACGACTGTCACGCAGATTGCACCCAGAAGAGAGGAGCGCGAGCCACAAAGGAGTCCTAGGTAAGTTACTAAACCCCACAGTACCTCACTTTTCCTCTTATCTGTTAAAAATAAAATGGGGTGAAGACAGCGTTTACAAGCCTATGATGGTAGTGAAGATTAAGTGCGTTAAGGCGAGTCAACCGCGCAGGACAGCGCCGGGCTCGGGACAAGCGCTCAGTAGGTCCTGGATGTTACCACCGCCATCCTCTGCTCTGCGTATTATTTGAGTTAAGGGGGACTTCGAATTGAACACTCACAACATCCCCAAGGGACTCGAGGCAATCCTCTCCTGCCTCGGTTAAAGCTGGGGAACTGCTCTGAAGCGAAGACACGAGGACTCTTCCACACCCCAGAGCCGCCACAAATTGGCGCTGCCTGGGAGGCGGGGGACGGCTCTTCGCGGGACGCCCGGAAGACCCGGGCCCTTGGCCTCCTCAGCGTGCGGAGCGGGCCCGGCGTGCAGCGGCGCCCGCCCCGTAGCCGCCGAAGAGCTCCCTCTAGGCGGGCAGCGACGACCCCAGGGCCTCTTGGTCCGCCCCCGCACCCACAGCTCAGGTCCGGACCTCCGGGCCCCGATCCCCCGGCCCCGGCTCCACGGCCCGCCATTCAGCCCGCGCGCACGCCTGGCCCTCACCAGGTCGATGTGGGAGAAGCCGGTGAGCACGAGGTTTTTGAGGAGCTCGCAGCCGATGCCGCCCGCGCCCACCACCAGGACCCGGCCCCCAGCCACGGCCTCGGCCAGCTCCCGCGGCAGCCCCCGCGACAGTGCCATGGCGGGACAACCACGAGCCTCGGCGCAGGCGGAGGCGGGAGAACTGAGCCGCGGCCGGAAGTGAGTGGGGGAGGGGCGGCATAGCTTCCGTTCCTGCGCACTACGGCCGCCTGTCGGCGCTGAATGGGCGGGGCCTGGGGACCTGGCCAGTCCGCGAGCGGCCCGGACTGGGCTCGACTGTGAGCGGAAAACCCTTCACACCTCCGGCTGTACTCCAGACTCGTAGTGCTTCGTACCGAGGCGCGTAGTTCTGCTATCCGGCTTAAGATTTATTAGATTTTTGATGTGTATTTTTAAAAAGTACTTTGCAGCATATATGTAACCGAGCAAAGGCCTCTTATGCCCCAAGTGAAGAAAGCCAAACTTTGACAAGGGGAGTTTGCAGCAAAGTAAGGACTTACTGCAGGGTGCCAAGCAAGGGAGTGGGAAGCAAGCCTCAGATCCACTTCAACTTGGTCTCCGAGTTAGGGTTTTTTGTTTGTTTTTTTTTTTGCAGTACGCTGGCCTCTCACTATTGTGGCCTCTCCCGTTGCGGAGCTCCGGACGCGCAGGCCCAGCGGCCATCGCTCACAGGCCCAGCCGCTCCGCGGCAGGGCACGGACTCTCAACCACTGCGCCACCAGGGAAGCCCTAGGGGTTTTTTTTTAAGGGTGAGGAATGGAATATTTCCTGCCACATCAGTAAACAAAGGATGTCAGTCATCAGCAATTGCAGCCCTCCATCCGTGAGCTGGTGAGCCCCAAGGAAACTCAGGAAGGAAAGAATACCTGCCATCTAGCAGCCATCAGACTGCAGCCACTCCCTACCGTGAGCCCTGAGGGAACTGAGGATGTGAAAACTTTTACAGGATACTGGTCCCAGATAGCTGAGGTGCATATCAAAGGAATGATTTCAGTGAGCCCAGACTCTTGCATCTTCCCATACATAGAAAAGCACTAAATTCCTTAATTTGGGGTATCTGGTTTTCTTTAATTTAGAATACTCCTTTGATGTTCCAACTACCTGCCCTTTGTTGCAAAACTTCTGTATAACCTGGCTCTACCCCCACCACCACCTCCTCAGAGCAGTTTTCTCAGGGTTACTTGAGATGCTGCCTCCTGGGCTTGAAGTCCTAAAAATTCCCACCAAATAAAACATAACTCTCAACTTTTAGGTTGTGAATAAATTTTTATTTCCACAAGGGGAAGAACGAAGAGGCTGGGATTAATCATCATCTTGTGACATTTCTGTGACATTTCTTAATTGTAGTTTTGGGAGTTAGGATGTCTCTGGTTTACAATTTTCTGGCTACGTGGTCCATGGTTCAGGACTCTGTTAGGTCATCTTCCTCTGGAGAAACAACATGAGTTTATACCTTAATGGTGACATCTATAATAGCAAGGTTAGTACATTAACGATGTTATCAACAACAGCAATTTTAGCCATCTGACTCTGGGTGATTAGTGTTCAGTTACCACAGGATTGAAATCGGAGGGGATAAGAAAGGGAATAAAGTTTTGGAGAGAGAGATTTATCATAAACTCAGTAAAGGAACTCGATTTCCAGGGGACTCAGTTTCAGTTACAAAGTACATCCTGGGAAAATATTGATGGTGGAAACACTCATAATATTGAATGAAAAAGATACAAGGACTTCCTTGGTGGTCCAGTGGTTAAGAATCCGCCTGCAAATGCAGGGGACGCGGGTTCCATCCTTGATCAGGGAACTAAGATCCCACATGCCACGGGGAAACTAAGCCAGCAACTGCAACTACTGAGCACATGCACTCTGGAGCCCACGAGCCACAGTGAAGAGCCCAGCAGGCAAAAAAAAAAAAGAAAAAGAAAAGACAAAGATACAAAACCACACATATGATTAAATTTTGTTAAAAAATAACTTTTTTTAAACAGGAAGAAAATAACCATGGTTAATATTTTTGTGTATCTGTGTGTGATAAAATTGTGGACAATTTTTATTTCTCCTCTGAACTTTACTGTATTTCCCAGATGCTCATTCTCCTCAAAGAAAATATGAATTTTAAAATCAGAAAAAATTATTAGAAGAAAAAAGGATGGTGTGAAAGGAAAATCAAAATAGAGTATTGCTAAGAGAGCTCTCCAAAATGGAGCTGGAAGGCTACTGACAAAGTAATTTATGCATGGCTCAGCCTGGATGAAATCTGACGTTTTGACCACTTACTGTCCTAATGAAGGCATCCAGAACATCTGCCAGAAAGTTGATACTTACCGTAATATAACTCATGACAGCCTATCTATTTATCAGATCCTTAACCTAAAACAACTCGTGACCGCCATCCCTAAGGATGAGTATTTCTTTTCTTGTGTCAGAGTACAGTCTCGTGGCTTTTGCCTTTATAAGCCCCTGACTTTCTCTCTTCCCCAGAACACTCCTTCCCTTTTAATCAAATCTGTGTCTTCCGAATTGCAATTCTTCTGACGCCAAATATACTCTTTTCTTATCTTCTTTCTTCGTTTTGTTGGTTGACAGTGGAAAACAGAGGAAAATGCTTTTGAATTCTGTGGTCTTTCTCATCAGTTGCTTGGTTCACCAACCACACACCAAGCCTGATCTGTGAGGAGTACTCGGTCTGTTGCCCTGATCCATGAGACGAAGGAAGGGCCAGGGCACCCAACCATGGTTGGGGTGGGAGGCACCCTTGCATAGTAAGCTGCTGATGTTCCTTCCCTACTACTGGCTCTCATAAAGGCCCCCTGTGGCAGCTAAAGCTAAAAGAGGTCTTCAACAAGATGCTGACCTTCCTTCTCCCACTAGACACACAGTGGATAGAGCCACCTTCCTTTGCTTCTTTCCTGCCTCCCCCCTCTTCACTTGGCCTGGGCTGGACACCTAACCCTGAGGCTTTGCTCTTCTTCGTGGGTTGGTGTGTTGTTAAAAACAAGATACAAGCTCAGAATGGAGTCGCTTATGCTAAGCCCCATGTCACCAAACTGAGACTTAATTACAGTTTCGGCTCTCCCACAAATAGAATCTTGAACCATCAATCAGGAATCACCAGATCAGCACTGGGTTAGGTAATCTACCTGAGAGACCCCTGCCATCCCCTAAAGGAAAGTAACTTGGCAATAACCTACCCCCTTTTTTGCTGATAAAACTTTCTTGTTCTTGTCCCTTTCTGCCTGTAAAAGTCATTTTGTTTAGCTCCTTGAAGCTCCTTCCTTTCTGCTAGATTGGGTGCTGCCTGGTTCCAATTGATTTTTGCTCAAATAAATTCTTATACCTCAGTTGATCTTTTAACAGTGTGTATAAAGTATAAAATGCTTGCCCACCTTAACAAATTCAAATAGGATGCAAGTGCAGGAAGTAAAAACTGAAAAGCACCACTCACAAAATTGCACACCTAATCCTACTCCTCAGGGCCTTGCTGGTGTTTATATTTCCAGATCTAGATCTTTTACACAGCACTATGAAGAGTTTTACATTTAAGTGGGTTCACACTAGACTTGTTTTCTCGTATCTTGCTTCCTTAACAATATGTCACAAACATTATTTCTATGGGATCATGGGAAATGCCCCTGCTAATCTGTACTCTATTTTGGTAAGACCTCATACAAACATGTATAACTAGATTCAAGAACATGTTTGGTTGGAAGCACAAGTTGTCTCCACCTAAAAGTCAGCCACATTACACCTAGCTCAGATATCTGCAAATGTCTGTATCAACAGTTTAAAGCAACAATTCTACCCCATCCTCTCATCAAAGGAGGGTACTCTCTGGCCATTTAAATAAATCCAAAGTGATATACCTGCAAATATAAGCAGTATGTTTTCTGCTCCAGTTGGAGTGAGTGGTCTGACAGTCTGAGGGATTCTCCACCCACAACAGAAGTGCCACAGGGGAACCGGTGGTCACTTCTCCAGCATGACAGAGGAGGAATCAAAACCTCTCTCTGCAGGTCCACACTCAGCCTCGGCCCTGCAAACCCAGTGATCCTGAAATATCACTGACCAACACCTTCACTTTCTTCTACACAGCCAGCCACTTTCCCCCACGTGCCTCCCACCCTCCCAGGAAAGGGGGAGAGGGCAGGGCAGCATCAGATAGGGTTCTCACCAGTCACACACTGCCCAGGAGAACCACATCTCATGATAATATGGGCCTAATGTGTTATTTACCAAAGTTTATGTTTATTAACATAAATCAATCAAACTATTTATGTTAATACCCAGTTTCCTCATCTATGCAGGCAAACAGCAGGTCTGTACACAGCTGGTGGAGGTGTTTTCATGCTGCTATCAAGGGGGTAGCAGAATGGAAGCAGCTGATAACATAAAAACTAAATGGAGAAAGGGGAGATTGGAGAGGTAGACAGCTGGATGGAAGGACAATGTCCAGAAGAAAGAAAGGGTCCCTTCCTGTGATGCTTTAGGGGCAGGAGGTGAGGGCGGAGAGCCTGGGGTGGGAGAACACCAGGCAGGTATAAACAGCTCATGTCACAGGGCAGGAGCCTCAAGCAGCTGGAGCAGTTCCAGTAGTTTGCTCTGTCAGCACCCAGGGACAGCAAAAGTGCCAAGGCTGCAGGGGTAGTATGTGGCTGGCTGCGCTCATGGCTCTCCAGCTGCTCTCCCTCCTAGAACCCACCGGTCTAATTACATAGGATCACCTGCCCTCTGGGTTACAGGGGAGCCACATTCTGAGCTGCCACTGTGGACACAGGCCACTGACCCTGGAAGGGTTAACCAGCCCACAGCTGGGAGGTTCTAGTCCTGGCTCCAGACCCATCAGGGGTGCCAAAAAGCAAAAAGAAACAAGAAACAAGAGCTAATAAACTGTGAGTCAAAATGAGGTAAAAACACAATTTAAACATTAAAATTTGCTTTAATTTATATAAACAAAAGGAAAGGGCTTCCCAGGTGGCACAGTGGTTAAGAATACGCCCTGGTCCAGGAAGATCCCACATGCCACAGAGCAACTAAGCCCGTGGGCCACAACTACTGAGCCTGTGCTCTACAGCCCGTGCTCCGCAACAAGAGAAGCCACCACAATGAGAAGCCCGCGCACTGCAATGAAGAGTAGCCCTCACTCTCCACAACTAGAGAAAGCCCACGTGCAGCAACAAAGACCTAACGCAGCCAAAAATGAAAACAAACAAACAAAAAAACACAAAAGGAAATGCACTACTTAAATAATAATTCATCTGGGTCCTCTTGGATAATACAAAATTCTTCCACGGGAGTCTGATGATTTTGAGGCCAGCAACTCTTCTCACATGTGTATATTAGAATGGTTCCGAATTCCACAGACAGACCTGAAAAATACAACCTATTCAGGATTCCAGCAAAGGGAAAACTTATGAGATACACTCAATATTCAAAGTTTACCCCGTTTGGGGAAAGCATCTTAGGAACTTGTGTAGAAATCAGCGATTTTTAGAACATGGCTGCTGTCATCTGCCGATGCTGGCCTTCAGCTGCAACATTTCCAGCCTCCAGCCAACCCTGCTCACTTCAGACTGGTCCCCACAATCTGAATTGGTTCTGGCAAGTCCATCCTGTTACTAAAGGCAGTGGTTTTTGTATACTGACAGACTCCCTCAGTTTGTTTCATGTCTGAAGTCAAGGGGAGATTCTGTCAGCAACCAAGGACCTCTGTTCAGTCCTGAATGGCAGGTTTTTCTTCCAATTCCAGGGCTTGTTCCTGTACTTGGTGCTCCTAAGTGTATAGTCATACCACCCCTTCGATTGTCTACTTGGTGAATATATTGTGCAGTGTTAAATACATCGCACCCTCAAAGCCGTTTGCCCATTTTGTCTTTATTTCAAAAATCTGAACAAATGGCTAGCATATACTTGAACTCTTGATGAAATTTAAATGTTAATAAAATAGTATACCCATCAAAAAAAAAAAATTTCAAAGTTTGCTTAGTGGATAGAGCCCAGACTCTGGAACAAGATTGCTGGAGTTTAAACCCCAGCTCTACCACCCTGAGCAAGTGATTTCATCTCTATGTTATAATGACTATATTTATCATGATGATAAGATTGCTGTAAGGAGGAGCATACAAGCCAATACATGTAAGATACTTAGAACAGAGCCTGGCACATCTTAAGTGTTAACTGTTAAACAAAAAGGTTAAGCAATTAGAAGAAAATACAAAGGAAGGAAAAAGATGGCTCAATATGAGGATAATTGGCGTTGCCACAGGGAGTGATTCTACCTTACACACTGAAAAAATAATTATTTAAAGCAAAAATGGTGCTCACTAGTTTTCAGTCACAATACAGTTGCAGTATTCCTACAAAAAGTGACTGCTGACTGCAGAAAAAAACACAGATTTATCAGTAAAATATACTTTTTAAAAAGAAATGTTTATTTATTTATTTGGCTGCATCGGGTCTTAGTTGTGGCATGTGAGATCTTTAGCTGTGGCATGCGAACTCTTAGATGTGGCATGTGGGATCTACTTCCCTGACCAGGGACCGAACCCAGGCCCCCTGCACTGGGAGCACAGAGTCCCAGCCACTAGACCACCAGGGAAGTCCCAGTAAAATATACTTTGAAAATAAACAAAAAATCTCAATTAGTCTTCATTGCAAATGTCTAGACTATCTGACATTGAAGATCATTTTAAAATATGTCACACTGGGCTTCCCTGGTGGCGCAGTGGTTGGGAGTCCGCCTGCCGATGCAGGGGACACAGG
>NW_006798798.1:4958768-4959125 GCF_000442215.2 Lipotes vexillifer | reverse complement strand
AAAAAAAAAAAAAAAAAAAAAAAAAATGTCACACTGACAGAACACTACCTCCAAGAAAGGATACAGGCAAAAAGTAGAAAATAAATCGTAAGAATTTACAGAAGTTTATTGATGGATGGAGCCACGAAGAATGTCATCAAGAGAACATGAGCAGCAAGAACTCCTGTTGAAATCAGAATAGGAAAACAGGAGTGAAAAGGAGGAGTTGGGCAACTGGTTTGCAGCAGCAAAAGAAAAATACTTTTTAAAAATGTAGACAGCGGGCCTCCCTGGTGGCGCAGTGGTTGAGTGTCCACCTGCCGATGCAGGGGACACGGGTTCGTGCCCCGGTCTGGGAAGATCCCACATGCCGCGGAG
>NW_006798798.1:4947836-4958706 GCF_000442215.2 Lipotes vexillifer | reverse complement strand
GGGCCCCCAAAAAAAAAAAAAAAAGTAGACAGCAATAATGGAAAGAAAATCAAAGAAAGTACAAAGAAAGGCCAAAATAGAGCTGATTTTGAAAAAATAACATGGTGAATTTGAGATAATTCCCAACTAGAATGAGCAACAGGCAGTTTTCAGAGGGCATTAGAAGGCTGAAACTCAGTACTAGTAACCACCAGGAGAGGAAAGAAGGAGGTGTAAGGAATTAGATAGAATAAAATACCAAGTAGCTGAGTAGTATACATGAGCCCAGAGACCTGCCACATTTGGGGGATGAGGGAGGGGGAGGAGAAAGACACGGCATATGGAGATCAAAACAGTCCATTACACATCCAATGAAAAACATCAGAAACCACAAGAAACAGAAAAGGCAGGTGAAACTTAATTACAGGTAGAAAAAAAGGCTTGAGAGAATCTCAATGAATGTAGAGGGAAAGGGAAAAGCATGCATTTGAGAGGAGAAAGGTGACCAAAGCAACTGGTGTTGCTTCCGTAGAAAAGCTACAAATTCAATAGAAAAGATACTCAGAAATAAAAAGGAAGAAAAACTAAATATACAGGTCGGAAGACCTGTCCTGTCTCACAATAAAAGGATTACAGAACAATGGGACGGCAAGACATATGTTAGTTCAGTGCCTGGACTTCATAAATAAAATTCTACAGGCATCCTAGCATAAAGTTAGTTACAAAGGTGGCGGCGGTGGGGCGGGGTGGAAATCAGTCCACCCTCAGACTTCTACAAAGCAACTTTCAACGCCAAAACGTACTTCCCGGTGAGACGCAGCCATGGGAGATGACAGGAGGGACCAGATAAAAGGACTGGCGGGGCTCTCACTGTTGACAGCATGGGCGATTACAAAGTTTTGAAGAAAGAAAGTGGGGCTTAAGAACTTTATACATAAGTTGTCCTTGAAATATAAAGGCAGACCAGCACACACATTCTAAAGTAAGAACAACACCTACGAGCCCTCTTTGAGGCTATTACTTGATAGACTCCAGCTAGGAGAGAACAGTCAAAATAAAGAATTCATAGGCTAAACAGCTGTGAGGATTATGGCTATAGAATACAGACTTAAAAACCTTGATAAAGCAAAAATGATACTAAAATATTTGGAGATGGAGTAGGGTATACATTTCCTTATCTATTATAGTAAAGATAATGCATACTATTCAAAATTGAAATACGGAATGAATATAATTCTCTTAATTTCAGAGGATCTTTTAGAAACTAGGGCCTCTTGAATAAAGAACCCATTACCTAGGAACTTCCCTGGTGGCGCAGTGGTTAAGAAGCTGCCTGTCAATGCAGGGGACACGGGTTCAAGCCCTGCTCTGGGAAGATCCCACAGGCCACAGAGCAACTAAGCCCGTGCACCACAACTACTGAGCCTACGCTCTGGAGCCCGCGAGCCACAACTACCGAAGCCCACGTGCCTAGAGCCCGTGCTCCACAACAAGAGAAGCCACTGCAACGAGAAGCCCGGGCACCACAACAAAGAGTAGCCCCCGCTCGCCACAACTAGAGAAAGCCCGCACGCAGCAACGAAGACCCAACGCAGCCATTACATACATAAATAAATAATAAATAAATTAAAACGAAGAACATGGTAAGGATTTCCTGGATATGACAGCAAAAAACAGGCAACAAAAGAAAAAAAAGACAAATTGGACTATATCAAAATTAAAAACTTATGTGCATCAAAGGACACAATCAGTGGAATGGGAGAAAATATTTGCAAATCATATCTGATAAGGCGTTAACATCTAGAATATATAAGCAGCTCCTACAACTCAACAACAAAAAATAAATATGCCGATTAAAAAATGGACAAAGGGGGCTTCCCTGGTGGCGCAGTGGTTGAGAGTCCACCTGCTGATGCAGGGGACACAGGTTCGTGCCCCGCTCCGGGAAGATTCCACATGCCGCGGAGCGGCTGGGCGCATGAGCCATGGCCACTGGGCCTGCGCGTCCGGAGCTGTGCTCCGCAGCGGGAGAGGCCACAACAGTGAGAGGCCCGCGTACCACAAAAAAAAATGGACAAAGGACTTGCATAGGCATTTACATAAAGTGATATGAAAATGACTAATAAGTCATTAATATGAAAAGATGCTCAACATCACTAATCATTAGGGAAATGCAAATCAAAACCATCAGGTAGCACCTCACACCCATTAGGATGGCTACTATGAAAAACACAGAAAATACGTGTTGGTGAGGATATGGAGGAACTAGAACTCTTGTGCACTGTTGACTGAGAATATAAAATGGTGCAGCCACTATGGAAAACAGTATGGTGGTTCTTCGGAAAAATAAAACAAAATACAATTACCATATGATCCAGCAATTCCACTTCTGGGTATATAACCAAAAGAAATGAAAGCAGGATCTCAAAGAGATATTTGTATACCCATGTTTATTGCAGCATTATTCATAATAGCCAAGAGGTAGAAGCAAGTGTCTATCAACGAACGAACAGATAAACAAAATCGGTATATACATATGATAGAATATTTATTCAGCCTTAAGAAGGAAGGAAATTCTGACACATGCTACCATGGATGAACCTTAAGGACATTATGCTAAGTGAAGTAAGGCAATAACAAAAGGGCAAATACTATAATTCTACTTATATGAAGTACCTACAGTAGTCAAATTCATAGAAATAGAAAGTAGAATGGTGGTTACCAGGGGTTGTGGTGAGTTGTTTGATGGGTACAGAGCTTCAGATTTGAAAGATGAAAACGTTATGGAGATCCATGTCACAACAATGTAAGTAAACTTAACATTGCATGGAGTAATGATTTAAATGTTTTACAAAGCCATCTCCTAGAAAAACAACTAGGAGATAGACTTTTTGACTTAGAATTTTAAAAAGAAAAGAAAAAAAACAACAATAAAGACTGAGAGAAACCCATACATTTTTGAACTGTGAAAACCTAACACAAAAGTAGTTAAAAAAAAAAAAAAAAAAAAGTCTTCTAATATATCTGTGGGGGCACACATCCATGATCTCTCAAACCAATCCATCAGCAGGAAAAATATGAAGATCTCAAAAAGTTAAGGGCTCACAGGATTGGTGTCAATAACATCAATTTGTAGAAATACTGGTTAAAAAAACATATGCAACAGGAAAAATTTCAACACATATTATAAATACATAAACTAACGTGGGCTTCCCTGGTGGCGCAGTGGTTGAGAGTCTGCCTGCCGATGCAGGGGACATGGGTTCGTGCCGCGGTCTGGGAAGATCCCACATGCCGCGGAGCGGCTGGGCCCGTGAGCCATGGCCACTAAGCCTGCGCGCCCGGAGCCTGTGCTCCACAATGGGAGAGGCCACAACAGTGAGAGGCCCGCGTACTGCAAAAATAAATAAATAAAACTAACGTTTTTTCCTAAAGAATGAATGTTCATTATTTAAGTTGGCTTAATTACCTCCATTGGGACTTCCCTGATGGTCCAGTGGTTAAGAAACCACCTTCCAATGCAAGGGATGCCAGTTCGATCCCTGGTCGGGGAACTAAGATCGCACATGCTGCAGGGCAACTAAGCCCGTGCACCACAACTACTGAGCCCACGTGCCACAAGAGGGAAGCCCATGCACCGCAACAAAGATCCCGAGTGCCGCAACTAACACCCGACACAGCCAAAAAATAAATATTTTTTAAAAATTGTTTTTCCTCCATTAAACCTAATTGTTATAATTATCACTTTGCTGTCATAATTGTTGTTCCTGTCATCCTTATAAGGATCACCAAAGGCATTATGAGTTTGTGCAGCTGCTTACATGATGTTTTTCTTAATTAAAATATGATTCACATGCCATAAAATTTACCATTCTAAAGCTACAGTTCATTGGTTTTTAGCATATTCACATAGTTATACAAACATCTCCACTATCAGATTCCAGAACATTTTCATCACCCCAAAAAGACACCCCAGGCCCATACCTGTTAGCAGTCACTCCCCATTCTCTCCTGCCTCCAGGTACAAGCAACCACTAATCTTCTGTTTCAATGGATTTGCCTATTATGGACATTTCATATAAAAGGAATCATATAATTTGTGGCCTTTTGTGTCTGGCTTCTTTCACTTAGCATAATGTTTTCAAGGCACAACTATTTGTAGCACGTTTATCATGTAGTACGTCCTTTCTTTTCATGGGAGAATAATACTCACTGGAGATACCACATTTTGTTTGTATACTGATTTGCTGATGAACATTTCAGTTACTTCCACTTTTTGGGTATTTTGAATAATGCTGATACGAGCATTTGTGTACAGGTTTTGGCATACGTATGTTTTCAATTCTTTTGGGTGGAATTGCTAGGTTATGACGTTTTTAACAATAATATTTGCAAAACTTTTCCAAAATTTTGTACCAGATGCTGCAAAAGATGCTGGGACATCAACAACAGCCTCCTATGTGGCTGATAGCAACAGAAACTGGTAGATACCTACCATGCAACAATTTGCTAACATGACTTAAATAATACTTGTATACACAGCTATTAAAAAGAACTCAAAAAGACTTCCCTGATGGCGCAGTGGTTAAGAATCTGCCTGCCAATGCAGGGTTCACGGGTTCAAGCCCTACTCTGGGAAGACCCCACATGCCACAGAGCAACTAAGCCCATGCGCCACAACTACTGAGCCTGTGCTCTAGAGCCCGTGAGCCATAACTTCTGAGCCCACATGACACAGCTACCGAGGCCTGTGCGCCTAGAGCCCATGCTCCACAACAAAAGGAGCCACCACAATGAGAAGCCCGCACACCGCAACGAAGAGTAGCCTCTGCTAGCCACAACTGCAGAAAGTCCACACACAGCAACAAAGACCCAACGTGGCCAAAAATAAATAATTAAATAAATTTGTTAAGGAAAAAAAAAGAATGCAGAAAAATAGGATTAGACAGGCACTTCTTTGACCTGATGAGAGCATTTACAAAAAACCTACAGTTAACAAGTTGCTAAGTTACCTAACGATTAAAGACTGACAGCTTTACTCCTATGATCAGAAACATGACAAGGATGTCTGCTCTCATATTTACATTCAACACTGTATTGAGGTTCTAGTTAGTGCAGTAGGCAAAAAAAAAAAAAAAAGAAGAAGAAAAAAAAAAAAGACAGCCAGCTAAGGAAAGGAAGAAGTAACTGTCTTCATCCCCAAACGACATGATTGTCTATGTTCAAAACCTGATGTAATCAACAAAATAATCAACAGAACAGTTGCAGGGCACAAGATCAGTATACAAAAATCAATTGTGGAAATAATGTCAAGGGACATGGCAGAGTAGGAAGCTCTAGGAATCTGACCTTGCACTAAAGCAGCTACTGAGCTGGAAGAACTATCTGAAACTATCTATTTTGGAACTCTGGAGTCTAGTGAAACACTTCATCATCTAGTAAGAGCTCGATTAAGACACTGGTAAGTTTTAGAGATTTTCCTTCTTTCATTTAGCAACTAGCTCCAACACCATATCCAAGAAGCTCAACAAACTTCAAGCAGTAAAAACTCAGAGATCCACACCAGACACACGGTAGTCAAATGTTAAATTGACAAACTGTTAAAACTCAAAGACAAAAGGGTAACTTTGAAAGCAGCAAGACAGAAGTAACTAGCTGCATACAAGATAGCCTCAATAAGATTTAACAGTTGATTTCTCAGAAACCATGAAAGCCAGGAGGCAAGAGTATGACACATTTCGTCCTGAAAGACTGTAAATAAAGAATTATGTATCTGTCAAAACTATCTTTCAAAATTGAAGGAAAATTAAGATATTACCAGATTTTCTTTTTCTTTTTCTTTTTTTAAAGCTGAGGGAGTTCATAACAGTAGATTTTCCCTGTAAGAAATGCTAGGGGCTTCCCTGGTGGCACAGTGGTTAAGAATCTGCCTGCCAATGCAAGGTACACGGGTTCTATCCCTGGCCTGGGAAGATCTTACATGCCGCAGAGCAACTAAGCCCATGCGCAACTACTAAGCCTACGCTCTAGAGCCCATGAACCACAACTACTGAGCCCGCGTGCCACAACTACTGAAGCCTGCACACGTAGAGTGCATGCTCCGCAACAAGAGAGGCCACCGCAATGAGAAGCCCGCACACCACAACGAAGGGTAGCCCCTGTCGCTGCAACTAGAGAAGGCCCATGCGCAGCAACAAAGACCCAACATAGCCAAAAATAAAAACAAACAAACAAATAAATTTATACATATATAAAAAAAGAAATGCTAAAAGGAGTTCTCCAGGTTGAAATTAAAGGATACTAGACAGTAACAGGGACATGGGTTCGAGTCCTGGTCCGGGAAGATCCAACATGCTGCGGAGCAACTAAGCCCATGCGCCACAACTACTGAGCCTGCACTCTAGAGCCCTCGAGCCACAACTACTGAGCCCACATGCCACAACTACTGAAGCCCATGCTCCACAACAAGAGAAGCCACCGCCATGAGAAGCCCGCATACTGCAACGAAGAGTAGACCCCACTCGCTGCAACTAGAGAAAGCACACGTGCAGCAACAAAGACCCAACACAGCCAAAAATAAGAAAAAATTACAGCTTCCCTGGTGGCGCAGTGGTTGAGAGTCTGCCTGCCAACACAGGGGACACGGGTTCGAGCCCTGATCTGGGAAGATCCCACATGCTGCAGAGCAACTAGGCCCGTGAGCCACAACTACTGAGCCTGAGCGTCTGGAGCCTGTACTCCGCAACAAGAGAGGCCGCGATAGTGAGAGGCCTGCGCACCGCGATGAAGAGTGGCCCCTGCTTGCCGCAACTAAAGAAGGCCCTCTCACAGAAACGAAGACCCAACACAGCCAAAAATAAATAAATAAAATACTGAATACATAACTACTAAAAAAAAAAAGTAGAAACATTAAGATAAATTTTATAGAAATAAAAGATTATAAGAGAATAATATGAACAGTTGTATACCAACAAATTGTATAACCTAAAAGAAATGGATAAACTCCTAGAAACATGCAATCTACCAAAACTGACTCAAGAAGAAACAGAAAATTTGAATAGACCTATAGCAAGGAAATTGAATGAGTAATCAAAACCCTCCCAGTAAAGAAAAGCCACGGGGCTTCCCTGGTAGCACAGTGGTTAAGAATCCACCTGCTAATGCAGGTGACACGGGTTCAAGCCCTGGTCCAGGAAGAACCCACGCCCGTGCACCACGATGAAGAGTAGCCCCCACTCACCACAACTAGAGAAAGCCCGTGCACAGCAATGAAGACCCAACGCAGCCAAAGATAAATAAATTAAATAAATAAATTTATAAAGAAAAGCCAAGGACTAGAGGATATAACTAGTAAATGGTACAAAACATTTAAAGAAGAATAAACACCAATCCTTCTTTAAGTCTCCCAAAAAATTGAATAGAAGGGACTACTTACTCATTCTCTGAGGCTAGTATTATCCTAATACCAAAGCCAGACAGAGATATTAAAAGAAAACTACAAACCAATATCCCTTATATGGATGCAAAAATCCTCAACAAAATACTAGCAAACCAAATCCAGGAGCTTATAAAAAGGTTTATATGCTATGATCCAATGGGATATATCCCAAGAATGGAAAGATGTTTAAACATACCAAAATCAATATAATATACCACATTAACAGAATCCACAGAATTACCATGATCATCTCAACTGATGCAGGAAAAAAAGCATTTGACAAAATTCAATACTCTGTAGTGATAAAAATCACTCAATAAACTAGGAATAGAAGGTAAATTCCTCAATCTGAAAAAGGCCATACATATGAAAAACTCACAGCTAACTTAATACTAACGGTGAAAAACTAAAAGCTATTCCCCTAAGACCAGGAACAAGTAAAGGATGCCTACTTTTACTTTTGTAACTTCTATTCGATACAGAAGTTCTATATAGAGCGATTGAACAAGAAAAATAAAAGGCATACAAATCAGAAAGACGGAAGTAAAATTATCTCTATTGGGGACTTCCCAGGTGGTCCAGTGGGTAAGGCTCCGTGCTCCCAATGCAGGAGGCCTGGGTTCGATCCCTGGTTGGGGAACTAGATCCCACATGCATGCCACAACTAAGAGTTCACATGCCGCAACTAAGAAGCCCGCATGCTGCAACTAAAGATCCCACATGTCGCAACAAAGATCCCGTGTGCTACAACTAAGACCCAGCACAGCCAAAATAAATAAATACTTTAAAAATAAAAAAATAAAATTATCTCTCTTGCATATGATCTGATCTTTTTTTTCCAAGAATGCTTGTTTTTTTAAATTTATTTCTTTTTAATTTATTTAATTAATTTTTTTATTTTTGGCTGCATTGGGTCTCTGTTGCTGTGCATGGGCTTTCTCTAGTTGCAGCGAGTAGGGGCTACTCTTTTTCTTTTCTTTCTTTTTTTTATTTTCTTTTTTATTTTTTTGGCTGCATTGGGTCTTCATCGCTGCACGTGGGCTTTCTCTAGTTGCGGCAAGCGGGGGCTACTCTTCATTGCAGTGCGCGGGCTTCTCATTGCAGTGGCTCCTCTTGTTGCACAGCACAGGCTTCAGTAGTTGAAGCGTGCGGGCTTCAGCAGTTGTGGCACACGGGCTCTAGAGTGCAGGCTCAGTAGTTGTGGCACGCAGGCTCAGTAGTTGTGGCTCGCGGACTCCAGAGCGCAGGCTCAGTAGTTGTGGTGCATGGGCTTAGTTACTCCGCAGCATGTGGGATCTTCCCAGACCACGGATTGAACCCGTGTCCTCTGTGTTGACAGGCATGATTCTTAACCACTGCACCAAAAGGGAAATCTGACAGGGGGCTACTCTTCAATGCAGTGCATGGGTTTCTCATTGAGGTGGCTTTTCTTGTTGCGGAGCACGGGCTCTGGGCACGCAGGCTTCAGTAGTTGTGGCACGTGGGCTCTAGGGCATGTGAGCTTCAGTAGTTGTGTCACGCAGGCTCTAAAGTGCAGGCTCAGTAGTTGTGGCACACAGGCTTAGTTACTCCACAGCATGTGGGATCTTCCGGGACCAGGGCTCGAACCCGTGTCCCCTGTATTGGCAGGTGGATTCTTAACCACTGCGCCTCCAGGGAAATCCCAAGATTTGTTTTTATTTTGTCTTTGTCTCCATGCTTACATTTCCACACTAACAGATCAAAATCAAATTATCTGCAACTCAAATATTCATATTAGAATAATGATAACAGAATTTCTGACCACAAAGATTCAGTGTTTCATCTTCATGTTTTCTAATCAGAATTGTTTAAAAAATACCTAGAACTCACCAGTTCCTAGGATAGTTACCAGAAAGTGACAAAATTTTTTTTTTGGCCAAACTCCACAGCATGCAGAACTTCCCCAATGAGGGATCAAACCCATGCCCTTAAGCACAGGAGTCTTAACCACTGGACCACCAGGGAAGCCCCCGAAACTGACAAATTTAAAGAAACAAAGAAACAAAAATAGTAGACAATCCTGCAAGTGATTTTAGTTGTTGCTATATTTTGTCCCAGGAAGAAGTCACCTCTTAGAAAAACTACTCCAAGATCAAAGCCTGAAATGATTTCCAGTCTAGTAAAAATTACATGTTATTATAATGTCCATACACCTAATGATGTAGGTAAAGATAAAAAGTGATCTCTTCTTATGTGTTTAAAGCGATTCAAAAGAAATATATAAAGGTCCTAAGAAATCAGGTTAGATCTGAAATACAGTAGGGAATACAAAAAGCAAACAATTTTCCTTTTCTGATTGTAAAAGAGAAGTAGGCCATGGTAAACAAATATGCCACATGACAAGGTATGTTCATGTTAAGAACACTTCCATAACCACAGAAGAAAGGTTTACTGATTGTTGAAATAAAAGAGAAAATGGATATGATGTATCTCAGGTAATTACTGGTAAACCGGAAAAAGATAATGCTTACATAAAAATGCCCTCATTGCAGATATTATACATGAGTGACTATGGCAGTTGCACAAAGAGATAGAAGCCATTATTCCTCAACTGTATATGATTATGCCAAACGTGTGCCTTGGTCAACTCATCATCTTAAGAGACAGAATTTCTGCTTCTAAAATTAAACCATGCTAACCTTTTAAAATATTATACAATGAATAAACATGTTTTGTGAATTCGATGAGTAGATGGAATATTTTCATGTCTGCTCTAAAAGTACTTTAGATACACATAAGAATACTCAATGGTCATAAAGATCAAATGTAATCAGCCACCATCCCATGTAAAATCATTACATTTAGCAAATACTAATATGTGTGTGTGTGTATATATATAAAATATATATTAGTAAATAGAGATGATCTGATCTTATACGTAGAAAATCCTAAAGAATCCACACCAGAAAATTTGGTTTTGAACACTTGTCTCTGTTGTTTTTATATTATCCTTTAAGATCTCTGCTCTAGCCTTTATTCCTTCCTTTCTTCTGTGAGCTTTGGTTGGTTGGTCTTCTTTTTCAAGTTCCTTAAAAGGTAAACAGTTAGGTCATTGATCTGAGATTTTTCTTTGTTTTCAATGTATGTGTTTACATCTCTAAAAATGACCCTGCAATGCCATTCCTAGGATATACCCAAAAGAACTAAAAACAGGGAGTCAAACAGATATTTGTATACCACAGTTCACAGCAGCAGTACTCATAATAGCTAAAGGATGGAAACCTCATCAAGTTAAAGAATTTTTAAAATTTGTATATACATACAATGAACTATAAAAAGGAAGGTAATTTTGATACATGCTACAACATGGACAAACCTTGAACATTATGCTAAGTGAAATAAGCCAGACACAAAAGGACAAATGTTGTATGATTCCACTTATATGAGGTATCTGGGATAGGTAAATTCACAGAGACAGAAAGAGATAGAGTA
>NW_006798798.1:4932600-4947826 GCF_000442215.2 Lipotes vexillifer | reverse complement strand
GGGAAAGAGAAAATAGGGGGGTTAATTCCTTTCTGGGAGTGGGCGAGTAGTTAATTCTTAATGGGTACAGATTTTCTGTTTGGGATAACAAAGAAGTTTTGGAAATAGATAGTGGTGATGGTTACATAACATTGTGAATATGCTTAATGCCACTAAACTATACACTTAAAGAAATGGCTAAAATGGTAAATTTTTTTTAACATCTTTATTGGAGTATAATTGCTTTACAATGGTGTGTTAGTTTCTGCTTTATAACAAAGTGAATCAGGTATACATATACATATATCCCCATATCTCTTCCCTCTTGCGTCTCCCTCCCTCCCACCCTTCCTATCCCACCCCTCTAGGTCGTCACAAAGCACCGAGCTGATCTCCCTGTGCTATGCGGCTGCTCCCCACTAGCTATCAATTTTACATTTGGTAGTATATATATGTCCATGCCACTCTCTCACTTTGTCCCAGCTTAGCCTTCCCCCTCCCCATGTCCTCAAGTCCATTCTCTAATAGGTCTGCGTCTCTACTGCCGTCTTGCCCCTAGATTCTTCATGACCACAAAATGGTAAATTTTAAGTATGTATATTTTACAACACATCTTTAAAAAAATCAATTATATTTAAATATACTAGCAGCAAACATCAGAAATTGAAATTTTTTAAATGCCATTTACAATAGCATAAAAAAGCACTTAATACTTAGAGACAAAACTGAAAAAAGATGTGCAAGACTATACATTGAAAAGTGTAAGACCCTGCTGCAAGAAATTAAAGAGAACCTAAATAGATGGAAAGACTTACTATGTACATGAGTTGGAAGACTCAACATTAAGATATCAATTCTCCCCACACTGATCCAGAGAATCAATGCAATCCCAATCAAAACCCCAGAATGCTTTTTACTTTTTAAAGAAACTGACAAGCTGATTCTTAAAAACACAGAAATGCAAAGGAATTGGAAGAGTCAAAATATCTTTGAAAAGGAAGAATAAAGCTGCAAGATTGACACTACTGGATTACAAATCCTACAAAGCTACAGTAGTCAAGACAGTGTGTCAGTGGTGTCAAAACAGAAAAACAGATTAATGGAACAGAATGCAGAATAGAGAGTAAACAAATAAATTAATACATATATGGACAACCAATTTTCAACAAAGGTAAAAGATAATTCAGCAGAGAAAGAATATCCTTATCAATAAACGGTGCTGAAACAACTGGATATTCACATGGAAAAGAATGAACTTGATCCATACCTCACACCATATATAAAAGTTAACTCAAAATGGACATAAATCTAAATGTAAAACATAAAACTAGGAAATAACTAGTGTCCTTGGGCTAGGCAATTATTTCTTAGACAAGACATTAAAAACATGATCCATACAAGAAAAAATGAATCAATTGTCCTTCAAAATTAAAAACTGTTTTTTGAAAGGACACTGTTTAGAGAATAAAAAGACAAGTCATTTTATTCTGACTGGGGGGATAAAAAGGAATTGTTTTCAACTGGAGAAACCTGAAACACCAGGTGATCAAGGCTAACATCAACAGTCAATGTATAAAGATGCACCCTTGATATCATGTGTGACAAGAAGAAAATGGCACTTTACCCCTGTGATTTTCTTCTCAATAACCCATAATCTCATTCTGATTATAAGAAAAAAAATCAGACAAATTCCAATATAGGGGCATCTTACAAAATAAGTGACCAGGGGCTTCCCTGGTGGCGCAGTGGTTGAGAATCCGCCTGCCAATGCAGGGGACACGGGTTCGAGCCCTGGTCTGGGAAGATCCCACATGCCGCGGAGCAACTAGGCCCGTGAGCCACAACTACTGAGCCGGCGCGTCTGGAGCTTGTTCTCCGCAACAAGAGAGGCCGCGATAGTGAGAGGCCCGCGCACCGTGATGAAGAGTGGCCCCCACTTGCCACAACTAGAGAAAGCCCTCGCACAGAAATGAAGACCCAACACAGCAAAAATAAATTAATTAATTAATAAACTCCTACCCAAAAAAAAAAAAAAAAAAAAAAAAGTGACCAGTACTCCCCAAAATTGTCAAGGTCTTCAAAAATGAGGAAGTCTGAAAATCCATTACAGGCAAGAGACACAACAACTAAATGCACTGTGGTATCCAGGACAGGCTCTTGGATATCAGGTAAAAATTAAGGAAATCTAAATAAACTATGGATTTTAGTTAATAATGTATTAATACTGGTTCATTAATTGTAACAAAAGTACCATATTAATGTAAAATGTTAATAAAGGGGAAACTGGGTGTGAGGTATATGGGAACTCTATGTACTATTTCTTAATTTTTCTGTAAATTGAAAGCTTCTAAAGAATAGAGTCCATACCAAAACAACAGAAATAAAAAAAGGCAAGCCACAGACTTGGAGAAAATACTTATAAATTATATACTAAAGGACTTGTATCCAGAATAGATACAAAACTCTCAAAATTCAATAAGAAGACAAACTATCCAATTTTTAAAAAAGAGAAAATGATTAGAACAGATACTTCACCAAAGAAAACATATAGTGGTAAATAAACACATGAAAAGATGCTCAAAATCATTAGTTGTTAGAGAAATGCAAATTAAAACCATGTGACATCACTACACACCTGTGAGACTGGCTAAAATGAAAAAGACAGACCATATCAAGTGTTGTCAAGGATGTGCAACTCTCATGTGTTGCTGGTTGGGATATAAGTGGCACAACCTCTTTGGAAAACAGTTTGGCAATGTCTTAAAAAGTTAAACACACACCTACCATATAATTCAACCATTTTTCTCCTAGATACTTACTGAAAAGCCTATGTCCATATAAAGACTTGTACACAAATATTGATAGTAACTTTATTTATAATAGCCCCAAATGGAAGCAACACAAGTTTCCTTAAAATAATTCTAATTTCGCTGTGGGGCAACTAAGCCCGCACGCCACAACTACTGAGCTCGTGCACCTCAACAAGAGAGCCCACGTGCCGCAAACTACAGAGCCCACATGCTCTGGACCCCGTGTTCCACAACTAGAGAGAGAAAACCCACATGCCAAACTAGAGAGAAGCCTCAACGAAGATCCCACGCAACTAAGACCCAATGCAGCCAAAAAAAATAAAGAAAATTTAAAAATAAAATAAATATTTAAAAATAATAATTCTAATTTCCCAAATTTTATGTAATATGCTTATATTTTATAAGGAAACAAAAATGAAACAATAGTCTTTCATTTTTAAAATAATTCCAAATTACTGCTAGAAACCCACAAACTCAAATAAATGAACGGCTTATTACCTAAATTAGCACTTCTGAGCATGCTGACCAGCGCTGGCATAAGCTGAAACTCAAATATCCTTCGGATTCCACAGTGACTGCAGGCTGGGAGCTCAGTGACTTCTGATGTAGGGCAGGTCAAGAAAAGTGGTTCTCCACTCCAGGAATACCTAGAGCAAGGAAATAAAGAACCGTGAATCAGGGCCACATACAAGTCACATTCCAACATCTAAGACCACGCTTTGCAAATTTTGTTTCTTTCTTGGAGAGTATCCGGAGCAAAACCAGACAGCAAAGAAAATCCAACGGCCCAGAAAACTAGCTGCAAGGTTGTATATCAGAGCAAGATATCTGAATTCTTATCAATGGTTACCAAGTCTAGATGAAGGCACTAAAGCTAATGTTGAACTGAATCTAACTAAAACTGCAACAAAGCCCAGACTCAGCTCAACTGCAGATTAAAAAGACTCAGCCCCCCACAGTACTGGCCTTACAGAAGAAGGGGCATACACCCCTAAGGAATAAATATTAAGTTCAGTATCTACTGTTCTTCAACATACAATTTCCAATAAACAATTTTTTTAAGTTACTAGATATTCAAAGAAGCAGAAAAAATTGACCCATAAAGAAAGAATACCAGGAGACCCACAGCCAAAATGATGGAATTATCAGACAGACTTTGTTTTTTAATTTTACCGAAGTACAGTTGATTTACAAAGTTGTGTTTGCTGCTGTACAGCATAGTGACTCAGTTATACATATATATATATATTCTTTTTCATATTCTTTTCCATTATGGCTTATCACAGGATACAGAATATAGTTCCCTGTGCTATACAGTAAGACCTTAATCGAAAATACTTTTAGGGCTTCCCTGGTGGTGCAGTGATTGAGAGTCCGCCTGCCGATGCAGCGGACACGGGTTCGTGCCCCGGTCCGGGAAGATCCCACGTGCCGCGGAGCAGCTGGGCCCGTGAGCCATGGCCGCTGAGCCTGCGCGTCTGGAGCCTGTGCTCCGCAATGGGAGAGGCCACAAGAGTGAGAGGCCCGCGTACCGCAAAATAAATAAATAAAAATAAAAGTAATGTATATTAGTTTGGGAAACACAGGAAAGTATAACAAGAAAACCAGAACCTACAGTATTCCTCAAACTATGAAGCTAAGATTTTTATTAAGTTCACTTATTTTTTATGCATTTGGATGCACACATGTAAGTAGGTTTTGCATTTTTTTTTTTTTTTTTTTTCGGGCCTCTCACTGTTGTGTCCTCTCCCATTGCAGAGCGCAGGCTCCGGATGCGCAGGCTCAGCAGCCATGGCTCACGGGCCCAGCCGCTCCGTGGCACGTGGGATCCTCCCAGACAGGGGCACGAACCCGTGTCCCCTGCATCGGCAGGCGGACTCTCAACCACTGCACCACCAGGGAAGCCCGGTTTTGTGTATTTTTTAAAAACAATAATTGGGGTCATAGAATATTTATAATTTTTCTTTTCTTTCTTTAAAAAAATATTTATTTATTTAGGCTGCACTGGGTCTTAGTTGCGGCCCGCGGGATCTTTGTTGCAGCATGTTAAGTTGCAGCATGTGGGCTCTTAGTTGTAGCACGCAGCCTTCTTAGTTGCAGCATGTGGACTCTTAGTTGCAGCTTGCATGCTTCTTAGTTGTGGCATGCAGATTCTTAGTTGCAGCATGCATGTGGGATCTTAGTTCCCTCAGTAGGGATGGAACCCGGGCCCCCTGCATTGGGAGTGTGGAGTCTTCCCCACTGGACCACCAGGGAATTTCCTGTGGGATATTTTTATAATGGCAGTTCTTGGTGACCCTTGGATATAAGAGTAAAAGAAGGCAACAGAAGTGGTTTTGAGCTTCTGGCTTGTGAAATTGGGTGAGTGTTGATGCTATTCTTGAGATGGGGGTTTAGGAGGCTGTTATCTGGGGTGTGGGGTCTTGATTTTTCTTGAACTACAGAGTGTGTCCTTATCAGTTTGACTTCCATCTTTGTAATTAAATTTTTGTTAGTTATAATAGTTTTTATTTTATTTCCCCTGTGCGTTCTACTTTATAAGTTTCATATACTGAAGACATAATACTTTGTAGTTAGTAACAAGTGCGCATAGGATATTGAATCATACGTCTTGGAAGTTCATTGCCCAGGTCTTCCATTTCTACCTGTGGGTCCGTGGGCAAGTCACTTAACCTTTCTTATCCTCAGTGCCTCATCTCTAACGTGAGGATGATGATACAACTACCTATTTCATAGGATTCCTATGAGAATTAAATGAGGTGATGAGGCAAATACTCTGTAAAATATACGTAAATACTGGCTGTTGTTTGAAATCCACTATGCTATGTTTTGGGGAAGCAGAGATCTGTTAGGATCTTTTTTTTTTTTTTAATTGGCCGTGCTGCGTGGCTTGTGGGATCTTAATTCCCCAACCAGGGATCGAACCTGGGCCCTCGGCAGTGAAAGTGCAGAGTCCTAACCACTGGACTGGCAGGGAATTCCCTAGGTTCTCTCTCTCTTTTTTTTTTTTTTGCGGTACACGGGCCTCTCACTGTTGTGGCCTCTCCCGTTGCGGAGCACAGGCGCCGGATGCACAGGCTCAGCGGCCAGGGCTCATGGGCCTAGCCGCTCTGTGGCATGTGGGATCTTCACGGACTGGGGCACGAACCCGTGTCCCCTGCATCGGCAGGCGGACTCTCAACCACTGCTCCACCAGGGAAGCCCTAGGATCTCTTAATAGCACTGGCATATTTATCTATTCTTCGACATCTTAAGACAAGGGTCTACTGAATCACCTAATTTCTGTAAATTCTTTGGTGGTAAGGACAGTATATAACTCTCATGCAAAACATAGTGCCCATGTATAGTAGGTATTTGGTGGAGCCAACACCTTTTCAAATGTGGTATGGTTGAAAAGAACCTTGATTTAGGTCTTAGAAGACTTGGCCTTGGGCAGATGACTTTACCTTTATTTTCTCTTCTGTACCTACTTTACAGCATGTTTGGAAGGATTCAGTGAACGTATTCATTCATCCAGCAAATATTTATTGAGTCTATTTTAGACGCTGCAGGTGCAGCAGGAAATGACACAAAGTCTGTGGTTTTATAGCTTTAGCTTTCTAGTGAGGGAGGCTAAAAATAAATAGACATGTTGTATGATTTCCACAAGTGATAAATGAGGAAAATAAAACATAGCTATTATAAGTAGGATGTCAGAGAGGCCTCAGAGGAAATGACATACCCAGCAGGTTATAGTATATAAAAATAATGACATAGGGAAAACTTGGAAAAATGGGTCCAGATAAAGTGGACAGAGTAAAATCAAATGGTCTTTCTCCCCTAATACCTGATATGATGAATATAAAAGGTAAAAGTCAGCCAAAAACAAAATAGAAAAAAACAAGTATTAAAAAGAGAATCCCTTCCATCAGCATTGAAATAAGGAAAGGAACTTAATACCATAAAACTCAAGAGTGGCAGCTCAGGATATAATATCACTAAATGTCTAATACAGGTCTGGGTACCTCACATGTATTTAAATATTTATTTTTGAAATTAATTTACTTTTCACAGAGGAAGGTAGAGAAATTTCTGGAATGGTTTAGTGTGAGTTCTAACCATACAGCCTTCTTCTTTCACCTCTTCAAAATATACTGATTAGCCCACAAAATCCTGAGAATTGAAGTAATAATCTTGAATCTGGGAAGAAGCAAATAGGAAAAGAATCTGTATCTTCTGCTGTAGGGCTGTTGGCCGGAGAACTGGGTGTGGTGGGGTGATGATGCAGGGAATTAGGAATTGCCTCTCAGAAGCAAAAGTTGTTGCCTAGTTACAGTAATGATAAAGAGGTCAAGGGCAATTTCTTCCCCATTAAAATGGGATCTCCCAACATGTAAGACATTTTACACTATCTGAGAAGTCAAAGTGAAACCCAGGTGTTCTAGTAGATTGCATCTAGTCTTACAGAACCATAACCCCACCCCACTTCACTACAGAAAAGTAGAAGAAATGAAAAATATGCTTGGAGAAGGGGAAAAGAGCAGACCTCTGATATGAGATAGACAAAATCAGTAAGAAAGCCCACACACCGTTTTGGAGAAAACAGGTGGCCTAAACAGAGTTGCCCCCTTCAGGTATGAGCTAGATGAAAAGTGGCATGCCACTCCTGTAATCAGTAAAATTAAAGAAATGAATAGTACAAACAAAAATGAGCCAAGAACCATATCTGGAAGAAAACATAAACTGAGAACACATAATTCCCAGCAGAGTTTTCAAGATATAGAAGAACTTTGTAAGAAAATACATTCAGTGAAACCCAAGAGCTCAAAGTTGAGAAAATGAAGTAACTATGAGAGGCCAAGGGAAATTGAATTGCTAAAGAAACCAAGCCACACGTTACATATTGAATAAATTTAGAAATAATAGACTTGGCTGAAAATCGAAGTACTGACGTGGTGAAAAGAGTTGTGAAAATCTAGTGAATGCAAAAGAAAAAGACAAAGCAATTAGAGAGAAGGTGATATCTATGGAAGGTTGATAAATATAACTACTATAAGGATAATTGGTGTTCAAAATAGAGAACTCAACAAATGGATGAAAAACAATACTCAACGATGAAATAGAAAATTTTCCCCAAAATGAAATAAGAACTGAAATTAAAGTACAAGAGTGATTGAAGTGAGAGACCGAGCCTGGTGGTGGTTTTTAAAAGCATTTTCTTTTCTTTTCTTTTGTTTTTTTGCAGTACGCGGGCCTCTCACTGTTGGGGCCTCTCCCGTTGCGGAGCACAGGCTCCGGACGCGCAGGCTCAGCGGCCATGGCTCACGGGCCCAGCCGCTCCGCGGCATGTGGGATCCTCCTGGACCGGGGCACGAACCCGTGTCCCCGGCATCAGCAGGCGGACTCTCAAGCACTGCGCCACCAGGGAAGCCCTATATACATTACTTTTACAATCAAGAAAAACAATTTAAAAAAATGTGCCTTTACCTCAAAATCTGCTCTTGACAAGCAGCAATTCTCTTCATGAATTTGTAAAACATCTTATCTCCACTTTTAATTATGGTCTTCTCATATTTTTCATCACCATCACTACAAAGACTAAAAAGAGAAGCAAAAAACACTTTTGCCTGTATATATCCAGAGAATTACAGTATTTAGAAATATACTGAAAATTATACTGAATACCAGTAACCCCCCGCCACCCTTCTCTCAAGCCCTGCTTCCTAGCCATTTTCAACTCTGGATAATTATTTGCAATTTAAAAAGTCATTATGTCCACTCACTCTCTCCATTTCTTTCTCCATTATGGATTATTTTCAAACACCAACACTTCTTCACACACTCCAACAGTATTCTGAGAAAGCTTACAAATGATACAGCTCTGGTAAAGAACCAGGTCAACTCTCCATATATCCTATTGTAATTCTATTATAATAGCAAAGTGATTATTCTTACTTCAAACTTTAGAGGGTTTTGGTTTATAAAGACTTTCAAGACCTATCCTCGCACTTAACTCCAAAAACCATGTGAAGAGATACACCACCCAGATATCAGTATCACCCCCATTTTACAGGGGAGAATTGAGGCTCTGGGAGGGTCTCTGAGGTCCTAGGCCAGTTCTTGAGCCACAGGCAAGAGTCAATAAACAAATGGCATTTTTCTAACTTACCTGTCTCTGTTATACATTTAAAAGCCGAAAAGTTAAAGAGCTAGTAAAACCACCTTGTGTAAATACTTGGTATCCCTAACTTCTGTTTGTTCACTTTCCTGAGGGTCCCTATAAACAGAACAGTGTTTTCAAGCTAACTCAAGGGTGGCTGGTAAGATCCCCTTGTCTGTCTCCCTTTCTCATCTGAGAGACGTGAAGCAGAAAGGTCCTACACACACAAGTGCTGCCTGAAAAAGTTTCCCCAGATACGAGGGTAAAACCAAAGGGTACCTACTGTGGCAGCTTCCTGATCAAATCACCTCTCACGCTCAGCAGTACACACTCTCACCTTTGGGAAAGCAACTGTTCCATGTCAATTCCCTCTCTCTGTTGATACTCCCTCAGAAGGCTCTGAGCATGATCTAGACTGACAAAGTCTCTGTAGTCATCCTCATCAACAACACAGATGTAGTAGGGCAGGAACTGCGGCAGCACGGAAGGCAAGGCCATCCCTTCCCCAGGAGGCACAGGAGGAGCAGCACCCGGGACAGTATCCTGCAGGCGGAGGTCTTGGAGCTGGGCAGTCCAGTCTCTGTCTTTGGCACGGCTGGAATCATTTCCAAAATCCGAGATAACCTGTGGTGGAGGCGGCTCCTCCCTGTCACTTCCCCAGTCATCTGCACCTTCACACCAATCCTCAGCTGTGAGGCCATTTTCCTGTTTCTGGAAAAATATCCAGTGAATGTGGTTCAAGCACACTTGGGTGATCTCACCTACTCCCTTGGCTTCCTGAGCCACCCATCCCTTCACCTTCCTGAGGGAGCCTTAACACCAGCACCCCCCGCCCTCCACTCTGATTCAACTTCCTGGACCCCGTTTACTCAAAAGCATGTTGGAGGTGACAAATACTGTGTTTCCTTTTCAGGGCACCATGGCAAATGCAGTACGGTGGTTTCTTCAACATCTCTTTCAGTTGTGCTTCAGGTATTGCACATGGTAAGAAAGAACTACATTTCCCAGACTCCTAAGCACCTGGGGTCCTAGGTGTGATCAGGGGGTCTGTCTGTGTCTAGAGAGAGACACAAACTTGAGACAGAGTGAAGTGGAAAGAGGGGCCATGAAGCAAAAGGTAGCTGATCTGTAGATGGAGACAGCAAGGCTCTGGAGTCAACAGTTCTGACCAGGGCAGCTTCCATTCACCAGAACACATCTCAGTTTCCTGACTGCAAGAGAGGTTAGCAGCTCCTTGACAGGCCAGTTCTGAGGTGTGGTTCCGGAGGTCACTCCTGGAGTCATATCCTCCAGGCTATCCAAATAAGTTAGTAAAAACCTAATTTTAAGTCTGTCTCAGCTTTAAAAAGTCAAAGTGCTTTTCTATTATCTGCAATTGAACCCTGACAAATATAGGCAGACACCACCTTTTTATTCCCAGTATTGCTAGTACTGTGCTTGGCACACATTAAGAATTCAGTGTATATATAAAGCAGCATTCACAGGCAAAGGGAAGCTGAATTTTGTTCTGCAGCTACCAACTTGCCTGATTTTTTTAATTTAATAAATTCGAGTTTTGTCGTATTAAATATGTTTGTTATATACACATATACTTATCACAGTATGTATATTTACTATAAACACACACATATATAATGATATGTTATGTACACACCCATACTTTTTCCCAAACAGAAAAATCAATAAGCTATGTGCTTCCATACCTTCAGTGCATAATTAAAACAACTAACAAGACGTTAAGGAAGTACCATTTTATGGTTCAAAAAAAAAAAAGCAAATTGTGATGTGATGAATTGGGAGATTGGGATTGACATGTATACACTGATGTGTATAAAATGGATGACTAATAAGAAAAAGTAATAAAAACTAAACATAAAAAAAAAGCAGAAACCATTCCAAAGTACTTTAAAGAACATGGCTTAAAGTTTGGCTTAAGCGAAATTCTGGAAAATACCCTCAAATTACAGCAGATCATAATATGATAGTCACAAGCGCTTTACCTGAGTGTCCTGCGTCTCTTTCTCTCGCGTTTGCAGGCACTGGGAGCGGAACACCTTCCAACTTCATAGTAAAGAAAAACTGCGGTGAAGGGTCCATCGCCGACTGCCAGCCGACTGACCAGTCCCCTCCGGGTGCGCCGGGGGCTGGCCCCCCCCCCCCGCTCCCGCCCCCGCCTACCTGCGCGCCCTGCCGCTAGCGCACCCCGGGCGGGGGCAAGCGAACACGTGCAGGAGCCGATGAAAGGGGGAGCCTTCCAGCGGGCAGTACACCTGCACGACCAGGGCAAGCGGCTGCCTGCAAAGTTCACACACTGGCCTCGGCGCTGCCACGGCGGGCAGGGCGTCCTGAGGGCAAGGGAGGCACTCAGACCCTGACTCTTACCCGAGACCTCGCCCACTCCCTCACCCCGTAGCCCTCACCAGCACCCGCCGACCCCGGCTCCGGCGCCCCACCTCACCGGAATGCCTCCCAGCTTGCTCGCGGTCCAGGCGCCCAGCCCCGTGGGGCAGCAGTGCACTGCAGTCTCGCGAAGCCCGAGCAGCACCGGCTTCCGGACGGCCGCCATGTCGACGAGGCGCCCAAGTGAAGAGGCGAACTACGGCAACCGAGAGGGTGCGCCTCTCTGTGCACGCGCACTGCCTACGCCTGAGAGGCGGCCCCGCCCCCTTCAGACCGCTTCCGGGGTTACAGTTTGGAGCCCTGAGGCGAAAATCCCGGAGCGGCAAAGCTTTTTGGCTCGTAGCGCGCGCTGCTAAAGGAAGTTGGCACCCTCTACCGTGAACTAGTCTTGCCAAAAAGTTTTATCTAAAATAAGTGGGATATGGGACTTCTCTGGCGGTCCAACGGTTAGGGCTACGCGCGTCCACTGCAGAGGGCGCGGATTGGATCCCGGATGGGGGAACTAAGATCCCGCATGCCATTCGGTGCGTGAAAAATAAATAAATAAAATAAAATAAGTTGGATAATAGTACTGTCGTTAACAAGCCCCTCCCCCAAAAAACAAAAACACAAAGTCCTAAATTTTTATTTATTTATTTATTTTCTAAATTATTTTTAAAATTTTTATTGGAGTATAGTTGACTTACAATGTTAGTTTCAGGTGTACAGCATAGTCAATCAGTTATACATATACATATATCCACTTTTTTTTTTTTAAGATGCTTTTCCCATATAGGCCACTATTGAGTAGGGTTCCCTGTGCTGTACAGTAGGTTCTTATTAGTTATCTATTTTATATATAGCAGTGTGTATATGTCAATCCAAGTCTCCCAGTTTATCCCTTTCCCCCCAAGAAAGCCCTAAATTTTTAGAGAAGACACATCGAAATGCCTATAGATGAAATGATATATCTGGGATTTGCTACATGATGAGCGGGACTGTAGATGAAATTAAATGGACCCTGGGTTGATAATTGTTCAAATTTGGTGTCAGGCACAGGGTGGTCTCTTATGCTATTTGACTTTTATATGTTTGAAATTTTCGGTAATAAAGTTTTTTAAATGCCTGTGGCACACATAGGTGAATTTCAAAAACATCGTGCTAAGTGAAAGAAGCCAGACACAAAAGGCCACATTCCGGAAAAGGTGAACTTTTTGTAATCAAATGGATGGTTGCCAGGGTTTGGGTTTAGGGGTTTAGGGGGCAGAGGTTGACCACAAAAGGTGCCAGGAACTTGTTGGGGTGATGAAAATGCTGTATATCTCACTTATGCTTGTTACATGACTGTATACATTTGTCAAAACTCAGAACTGTACACCAAAGGAAGATGAATTTTACTATATGTAAGTTATACCTCAATAAACCAGACTTAAAAAAGCATATTGCAGAAGCACTATTTCAGGCTTCATACCATGGTGTGTAAAAAAAAAAAAAGAAAAAGAAAAAGAAAGTGACTTCCCCTGTGGTCCAGTGGGTAAGACTCTGTGCTTCCAGTGCAGGAGGCCTGGGTTCAATCCCTGGTGGGGGAACTAGATCCCACATGCATGCTGCAACTAAAGAGTTTGCATGCCACAACTAAGAAATCTGAATGCCGCAATGTGGCCCACATGCCACAATGAAGATCCCGCATGCAGCAACTAAGACCTGGCACAGCCTAAATAAATAAATAAATAAATAAATAAATAGTTAAAAAAAAAAAAAGATGACACAGCTGCCTCCTGATGTTTGGCTCCAGCCCCAGCGAGGACCTGGAGGTGAAACCAGTTTACTTCTGGTTTATCATTGCCAATGTGATGGCTTTAAAGGTGCTGTGAAGTCCAGTCTTGCTGTTCACTTCAGGTCTAGCCAAAGAGGCTTGATGACTTGGTAGATACTTGTTATTTTAGCTAATGTTTCCCAGGATACATTTCTAAATTATTGCAAGAAGAAACAAACTTCAAAATTTTTCTTAGGGACTTCCCTGGCAGTCCAGTGGTTAAGACGCCATGCTTCCACTGTAGGGGGCACTGGTGTGATCCCTGGTTAGGGAACTAATAAAATCCTGTATGCCCTGTGGTGCAGCCAAAAATTAAAAAAAACAAATCTTATTCTTGCTAACACAGCAAGATTTCCTCCAACAGTTACTGAGCTCTCTCCATCGTGTCATCTGTTTACATCCTAATATAACCTATTACAGCCTCTTGATCAAAGTGTGATTGCAGCATGAAGCCTTATTACTTAAGAGGAATGTTCAAGATGTTAACTGCTGCCCCATCCTGGAATTTCAGAAGCAATTTAACAACAAATTTGACACTGACATTATCGTGGAGTCCTTGGAACAACGTAAGGAGTGCTTGCATGTGTGAGACCTGAAGTGTCTGACTTAATTCATGATTTCGTAGGGTTTGGACCTCCTGACAAACTCACACAAATCATCAAATCGTGATAGAGTTTGTATTTGAGGAAGTACAGAATGAAGATGTTGAAAGCTGCTTCAGTCTCACCTGAAGGGCTGCTTGTGATGGTTAATTTTACATGTCAACTTAACCGGGCTTAGGGACGCCCAGACAGCTGGTAAAACATTTTTTTCTAGGATTATCTGTGAGGGTGCTTCCGAAGAGAATAGCATTTGAATCAGTAAACTGAGTAAAGATCTGCGCTCAACAACGTGGGTGGGCATCATCCAATCTCATGAGAGCTTGAAGAGAACAAAAAGGTGGAGAAAGGGTGAATTCTTTCTCTTCTTGAGCTGGGACATCATCTTCTCCTGCCCTTGGACATCAGAGCTCCTGGCTCTCAAGCCTTTAGACTCTGGGCCTCCCACCCAGTGGCCTCTTAGTTTTCAGGCCTTCAGACTCAAACTGAATTATAGCCCTGGCTTTCCTGAGTCTCCAGCTTGCAGACAGCATATCGTGGGATTTCTCAGTCTGCATAATGATGTGTGCCAGCTCCCATAATAAATCTCCTCATATATCTGTATAGAGATACATAGACATATCCTATTGGTTCTGTTCCTCTGCAGAATTCTAATGTACTGCTCAAGACTTGCAACAACTGGCAGCCACAGGATAAGTGGAAGCTGTAAGTGATGACAGTGGCAGTGATGAGCAGAACAAGTCAGGGCCAAGGGACACATGGCCAACTGTCATATATATGCCAGGTGCTCCCGCCTAAGGGAAGACAGGAGACTTGGCAGCTGGCCAAGAGGAACTCAGTGGGCCCACTGCTAAAAGTTCATGTGAAGACAAGTTAGCCTGAGAGGGTCTGCCACCTAGAATTTTCCTCTCTACAGACTTGTGTGCTTGCTCTTTTGTAATAGAGGAAGTGCCTCTGATGGGAATATAGCTTTTTGTCAGCTATATTAAGAAAGGAGGTGGGGGAATTCCCTGGCGGTCCAGTGGTTAGGACTCCACGCTTCCACTGTTGCGGGCACAGGTTTGATTCCTGGTCGGGGAACTGAGATCCCATATGCCATGAGGCGCCCCCCCCACCAAAAAAAAAGAAAGGAGGTGGGTCAGCAGGGGCTTCAACAGAGCTTGACTGTTGAAGAGCATCTTTCTATCACCTCTACAAAAGTGGGAAAGAAGTGGGCATTCACTTTTGGAATTTAAAAAAAAACAATTTCCACTTCACCAATAGGAAGATGAGAAGTGCTGACAATTTCTATTATTTATTTTAAGTGGACATTTGCACCTGTATGGTCACTTTCTACAGTCAGGGTATTCCCTTCTTTGAGCATTCATGGGTGCAGTTTGTCTTCTCTTTATAGGAATAAAAAATACAAGTCCTGGGGCTTCCCTGGTGGCGCAGTGCTTGAGAGTCCGCCTGCCGATGCAGGAGACGCGGGTTCGTGCCCCGTTTCGGGAGGATCCCACATGCC
>NW_006798798.1:4918024-4932505 GCF_000442215.2 Lipotes vexillifer | reverse complement strand
AAAAATACAAGTCCTGGGCTTCCCTGGTGGCACAGTGGTTGAGAGTCCGCCTGCCGATACAGGGGACATGGGTTCGTGCCCCGGTCTGGGAAGATCCCACATGCCGCGGAGCGGCTGGGCCCGTGAGCCATGGCCGCTGAGCCTGTGCGTCCGGAGCCTGTGCTCCGCAACGGGAGAGGCCACAACAGTGAGAGGCCCGCATACCACACACACACACAAAAAAAACAAAAACAAAAAAACTATCCAGTGAACAGAAGTATACAATCCCTCCAAAGACACAGGGGTGAGGAGTGTAAGAAGATGTAGAAAAGATTCGATTACAGAGGCCAAGTTGCCCTCGTGACTTGGATTATGCCCCACTCCACCCACTCTCTTCTCAAGGGACCGTCCTCCATTCTGGATCTGCTCACCAATTACAGCAAAGCCTCACACAAGGCAAACACTCCTCCTACTGGGCACCCTAACTCCTGCAGAGAGCCCCATCTCAGGACAAAGAAGAGTCTCAGCCTACAATCTCCTTTGTGGCATCTTTATTTTCTACCTGGTATATGAACAATGAACACAGGTTGGAAAAATCAGCTGCACTGAAACACTTCAGCCAACTGTAAGACAGAGGGGGGCCTGGACATGGAGAGGGTGAGGCTGGCAATTCCAGACCAGCTTCCGCCAAAGGGCTCGCGGCCCAAGCCCGAAACCAGAGGGTGCTCTGGGCAGGACCACGCAGTGCAGACTCTGGGCAGGAGGGACAAGAAGGACCAGTCACAACGGGGACGACTGCCGGGCACAAGTTTATTGGCTTCTGGCCTCACGCTCCTGCTTGATGAAGTTGATCAGCCCATTGGTGGAAGAATCGTGAGAAGTCACTGGGCTGCTGCCATCAAGCTCAGGTTCAATTTTCTTAGCCAGCTGCTTTCCCAGCTCCACTCTGCCAGGGCGAGGAGAAAGAATGGTATGAGGAAGCTTCCAACATCACTAGGGAAATCCACCAGCCAACTCACAGGCGTTCCCCACCCTCCCCTTCAGCCAGCAACTCACCCCCACTGGTCAAAGCTGTTGATGTCCCAGATGATGCCCTGAACGAAGATCTTGTGCTCGTACATGGCTGTGGAGGGAGCATGTTAGGGCTCTACCAGCCCAGTCCGACCTACCCGAAGCTGGGACTTCCCCACTCACTTACCAATCAAGGCTCCAAGAATGAATGGCGTGAGTTTAGTGAACACAATAGAGTTGGTTGGGCGATTTCCTTCAAAGACCTTCAGAAAACACCCAGAAATGTCCCCCAGTTAGTCGTGATTCCTAACTCCTCATAAGGGAAGCACATGCTGCGCCAGAGGCTGGGATGGGCAGCTCTGTGAAGACAGCCCCTCCTACTGTGCAGGACAGGCAAGGCACTCCATGAGCCCCTGCCCTGGCCACACAACTTTATCCTTCCAATTCCAGGATGCCACCCAAAGCTCACTTCAGGAGAAGTGCTGACCTTGTGGGGCAACAGCTTCTCAGAGTCCTCTGGACTCTTCCCTGCAGCCTGTAGCTCCTTCCGGGCCTCCTCTGTTGACTTCCCCCGCATCAGGGCCTCAGTCTGGGCCAAGAAGTTGGCCAGGAGGATCTGACGAGAGAGACATCGAGTACCATTTTGAAGCACTGTCTGAGCTTCAGGCAGATGGACAAGACTGCCTGGCACTGACCAGTCAGGGTTAGTCTCAGCAGTCGGGGTCAGGCTGCTTGCCCCGACTCTGGAGCTTACTTGGAGCAAGGGGGGACAACAGAGCACATCTGTTGACACTGGAAAGTAGGTAACGATGATAACTACCCTTCAAGGACTACGTACTACTTGCCGAGGGCCCTGTTAAGAACTTTACCAACATCTATTTTTTAAGATCCTGAGGGGGGAGAGGCGTCATCTCTTTTCTAGTTGAGCCTCAGTTTCCTCAAGTCAACAGCACTGAATCCCAGAAGGACAGAGGGGAAGAATTAGAATTCAAACCCAGGACTCCTGAGTCCAAAGCTTGTGCCCACAGTAACCCATGCTATTCTGCACACCCAAGAAAAGGCAGGATTGGTCCTCTTCAAGGACTTTGTCAGGTCAGGAGTTGGGTGGTTTTCCCCTTTGCTGCTGTGGTAGGCAAGATCTTGGCTCCCTGACCTTTGCCCCCTTCTGTTAACGCCTGTGTATATTATATCTCATGGCAAAAAGGGATTTTGCAGACAGAGCTAAGGTTACAGACCTTAAGATAGGGAGATTATCCAGGTGGGCCCAACGTAATCACATAGCCCTTAAAAATTACAGAAGAGGACGGCAAGTGAGTCAGCCGCAGAGATGCAACAGAAGACGACGCAGGAGAGAATCGAAGCTTCAAATGGACTCAACCCAGCCTTGCTGGTTCTGAGACCGAGTCAAGCGGGTTTCTAGAAGCTGAGAACAACCCCCAGCTGCCAGCAAAGAAACCAGGTCTTGGTCCTACAACCACATAGAAATGGATTCTGCCAACAATCTGAATGAATGAGGAAAAGGATTTCCCCCCAGAGTCTCCGGAAGGGAACACGGCCCTGCCGACACCTTGACTTCAGCCTGTGAGAACCTGAGCAGAGGCCCAGGAGAGCGTGATGCGCTTGGGACCCACAGAAACCACGATAATAAATGGGTGTTGTCTTTAAGCCACTAAGTCTGTGGTGGCAGGAACAGAAAACTAGTGCTGCTGACTAATGCATCAGTCTTAAGAGGTCTGGGTGTAATGTGAGCCTAAGACAGCATGAAGAGGGTCGGGACGAGGGCTTTTACCTTGTGATGCAAACCCTTCCGTATCGGGTGCTGCGTCTGAACAGGGATGAGGAAGTCACAGGGTATCATCTTGGTACCTGCGAAGGGCACTGTGGTCACCCAGGCGCCTATCCCCACCCATGGGAACCACCCCTGTGGCCTACAGGAGAACGCTGACCGCACAGAGGAGTCTTTGCTGGCGTGCCCTCCCCATCCCCAGCAGCAGCAGATGGGCCCCACCTTGGTGGATGAGCTGGTAGAAGGCATGCTGGCCATTGGTCCCTGGCTCCCCCCACACGATGGGGCCCGTCTGGTGGTCCACGCGGGCACCGGACTTGGTGATGTACTTCCCATTGGACTCCATGTCACCCTGGAAATAGGGCCAGAAACCCAGTCATCCATCTGCAAGTCTTGCTCCTTCACCCACATGCCCCAAACCAGCCTGGGATGCACCAGGCACGCCTGCCCTGCCCTGGCTCTGTGAGATATAGGCAGGCATGATTCTTTTATGTCCCCTCACCTGGGAGGGCACAGCTCACAAGATTTTTGGCTTCGACCGCTCTGAAGGACCCATGACCAGCAGAAGGTGTATACGGAGGTCCAGGGAGGACCTCCCTAAGAGCAGAAACGGGTCACAATATCTTCAACTGATTTCTTAATGGAGAGGCAGGCTGGAATCCAGACTGTATAGCCTTTGAGGGCCGTCACCCCAACTAGGCTCTGGGCCTTGGGGAGCCTCAGCCCCTCCTCCAGTCACAGGATCCACTGGCAGAGGGGCTGCTCTAGGGGGGCTGTGGAGATTCCAGGGGCAGAGGGCTGTGAGTAGCCCAAAGAGGCACCACAGACTGGGTGTAAACTTGCTTTTCTGGAGGGACAAAGGCAGTGCAAACCATGGGGGCCCCAGGCTGTGGCCCACCCTGTCGGGTGATGTCCAAGAAAGAAGTGACCTGGCTGAGGCACATGCCCTGAGCCAAGCCAGAGCCTGACTGGCCAGGGCACCATGATAGCCAGTCATGCCCCTCCTACGGTAGCCAAACTCAACTGACACAGATCCTGGTTACAAAGATTCTCCATGAGATGGGGAGCACAGGTGGGCCTTGGACATGCCCAAGGGTAATGGAGGAAAAGGCCCCTAGAGGAGCAGGAACCTGGGCACCCAGGCTCATGGGCCTCCCAACCCAAGGCCTGGCCTGGCAGCTGGTACCTGCTGGAAGTAGGCAGCAAAACGGTGCAGGTACTGGTCATAGGGCAGCATGGCATGCGTCTCACACCCAAAGCAGTTGATGTACCAGACACCCAGCAGAGCCAGCAGGACGGGGGCATTCTTCTCCAGGGGCGTCGTGCGGAAGTGCTGGTCCTGAAATGAGAACAGGGTGTGTGGGGGCTGAGCAGCTTCCCAGGAGGGAAGGAGTGAGGGCGAGGGGGAGGGAGCTGGACCAAACACAAGCTTCTGGCCAGCGTCTGGCAGAGAACACAAGCCTCAGCACTTACCATCCAGTGAGCCCCTGAGAGCAGCTGCTCAAAGTTGTCAAATCCTGCGACACAAAAGCAGCGTCAACAGAAATGGTCATGCCCTATGCCTCCTGGACGTGGACACAGCTTCTTCTGGAACCGGGGAAAGGCTGGAGGGGGAGCCAGAAGAAACAGGATCTGGGAGGACTTGGGCCTGTAGAAAGCCCCTCTAATCAGAGCCAGCCCTGAGCACAGAGGCAGCTCTAAGGCCACCTGGCGTGGAGGAGCGAGCAGGACCGCAGTTGTGAGGGGCGGGGAGAAAGGCCAACCTGCAAACCCGCAAGGAAACTCGGCCCTTCCCACCTGACCTGAAAGAAATGTTCCAGCCGAGGGCAGAGAGGCCCGCGGCCTGCGGGAACGGGAAGGTATTCAGGGACACGAGCCCCCAGCCCGACTTCAGACCGCAACACGGTCTCCCGAGACAGAAACACAAACACGCACACTCACCCACGTGCAGCGCAATGGAGAGTCCGATGGCGGACCACAGCGAGTAGCGGCCTCCCACCCACTAGGAAGAGACAGGAGAAGGTGCTGAGGAAGGGCTGGCACACCCCGCCCCCCTCCCTCCTGCCACGGAACTTGCCCCCTGAGAACCATGCTCTGCTACAGGTGAAGCTCCGCGGCCCTGGGGCCAACCCACCTCGGGGAAGCAAGACAGCAGGCCAGGCGCCGGCGACTGCTGGGCCGACCAACAGGGCAGAGACTACACGAGGGACTGACCAGAGCCACGAGACTCAACCAAAGACCTTACCGTGGCTGACCCCACCTCCTCAGACACCGACGGACCTGGCGTCTCATACCTGTGCCAGGTCCGGCCTCCCCAGGCACCAACATACCCAGCGCCTAGCCCACCTCCTTGGACTCTGACAAGTCAGAATCCCATACCTGTGTCTGGTTGTGCCTCCAAGGACACCGACAGACCCAATGACTCGTACCTGTGTCCAGCCTCTTTAAACACTACGAGACCCAGCGCCTCATACCTGTGCCCACGCATACTTCCTTGAACAATGAAAGACCCAGCACCTCCTACCTGGCCTTGGCCCCTGCTCCTCAGATACTGAGAAACCCAGTGTCTCATACGTGGGCCTGGCCCTGCCACTTCTGACAATGAGATCCAGTGCCTCATACCTGTGCCCATTCCCGACTCCTCAGGCTGTACTGACAGACCCAGCACCTCCTATCTGTGCCTAGCCCTGCCTCCTGGGACACTGACAGGCCCAGTGGCTCATACCTAGGCTTGACTGATCTTCAGCCTCAGCCCAAGACACACTGAGGTCTACCATTCACACTGTGCCTTCTCATGCCACACTGCAGACTCCACTTTACCTTCAGAATCCTCAGATCTCCAGTCACGTCTTCCTAACATCTATTTATGGAACACCTACCATGTTCCTAGCATAGGCAATACAAACAATCCACGGGGGAGAAAGATATAAATGAAACAATCATGCCAATAAATGTGAAAATGAGATAAAGTGCTTGGGAGAAAGGAAACCAAGAATAAAAGGACTCTGAGGGTGCTTGAGCCTGGATGTGAAGAATGAGTGTTACCCAGGGAAGCACAGAGGGAGGAGAAGGATTCCAGCAGCCAGAACAGCATATGCAAAGGTCCTGCAGCAAGAGCAGCTTTTCTCAACAGTGAGAGAATTAAGCCCCACAGAAAATGCTTTGAGTGACTCAATCTCTCAGTACTACCAAGGTTGGTCCAAGGCTAGCACCCTTCTAGAGGCAAAGGAGAGATGCTAATTCATTACATCCAATGGATGCCTTGGGGCATTAAGGCTTAATTCTATCCTGAAAGCCTGACGAGACAGGCTGGGCAGGAAGAAGTGTAGCACAATCTAGAAGATGAAGGAAGCAGTGAGAACTGGAGGGTAGAAGCTGAGAGGCAAGGCTGGAGAACCAAGAAGCCTGTGGGTGAGGAGCGAATGGAAGCAGGAAACCACCTAGGAGCCCCAGTGGTCGTCCACACACTGATGCTACCCTGAATGGGGGCGGCAGGGATGCAGACCACTGATTCAGGAGGTTCAATTACAAAGGATGAATTGGAAGAATGACAGAATCAAACGTGGCCCAGATGTTTCTGGCTTGGATAGTAAGATGAATGATGGGGCTCTTTACCTAGAAAGGGTCTGGGTTTGGGGGAACCTTACCTGACTGTCACAGTCCCACAGACCACACCACGCCTGACACTGGCTCTCAGATCTCACCCAATAGACTCAAATCCAAAAACTGGCCTGAGCAGACAGCCAGCACTCAGACCAACAGATTCCAGGCTGCTGACTTTGACTGAGGTCAGGTTCTCAGACTTCACTTTTGTTTTGGGAGAGCCCAGCAAAGCTAGTGTCTGATTTGAGCCTCTGAGACCTCAAGCTGCGGACACAGGTCCTTAGACCTCACCTTCACCTGCAGTGGGTCTCTCACACCACACCTGAGAGATGTAGCTCTGCAGTTAGTTCCACGTTCTGTGCCTCACCTGCCCCAGAGCCTCAGACCTCACCTTCTCCAACCAGGTATAATCCAATCTCTTTCCCCACTTGATTAATTCAGACCCTGCCAGCCAGATCCCAATGTGACAGACCACACCTTGGACTGGTTACAGATCCTCAAGCCTCTGCAACACCCTGAGCTCTGCCCATCACACCTGACCAGGGTGCTAAGAACAGCTGGCTGACATGGCTCAGCTCATTCTACCTCTCCTACCTGAACCCAAGGGCTCCACACACCTCCCCAGGTAGACCCAGGTACACATACCTGGGTAGGTACACATACCAGGTAGGTACACATACCTACAATGACTCTGCCTTTCCCTCGATGAAGAGTCCACTCTACCCACCTGACCGTGCCCGATCCTACCACTGAGGGTCCCACCTGTGTCTGACCCACCTTCTCAGGCCTTACCAATCATACCAATTACGTATTTCTAGGCTAGATCCTGCCCCATTCATTTCATCTAACAAGCCCGGGGATGCCAATTTGTACCTGAACTGGGGGACAAAAACCCACCTAAGATCGTGTTTATACCTCTGCCCATGTGACCCTGATCCACGGACTCACTGACAAAGCCAGGTCCACATAGCAGCCCTGGGTATGGATGCAATGGCTTCACCTGGGAGGTTAACTCTACCTACTTGTGTTCAACTCCAGTACCTCAGACCACAGGGTTATACACCTGTCAGAGGCAGGCTCCAGACAGCTCAGCTAATGACCCGGGCTTCACATACCTGTCTGTGCCTAACCTTGACCCCTCACATCTCAACTGACAGACCCAGGCACACCTCCCTGAGCCCAACACTCAGACTCCTCACACCTTCCCAAGGGATCCAGCTCTCTCTCCATGGGCCTGATCTCGGCTCCCAGGCCTAACATGAGGGAGCCAGGTCTACCGTCTGTGTCTGACTCGGCTTTCCACATCTCACAAACAGATCCAACACTATCAGCCCCTGCTTAGCCTGGGCACCAACACCTCAGTAAGGAGCCTCAGACCTCAACAGATGCAAACATCTCTGCGTATCTGTGCTCAGCAGACCCCACCAAGAGATGTGGTTCTACCTACTTGGGATTAACCCCAGACCTAACTTCTAGGACCTGGGTCAATGTACCTGAGCCGGAATCATGCTCCAAGGATTTCACCTGCAAGACCCAAGCATACATACAGCTGGCCCCAAAGTCCTTGCTTGAGAGGAGCCACATCCACCTACTCATGTCTAACTTACAGGCTGCATATCTGCTATGGGCCCCGCAGAATCCCGCCTACCTTCAGAAGACCCCAGTGCCGTGGGCCTGAATTGAGGCCGCTCTACCAACCCAGGCTTAACCCTGGTCTTTCAGGCATCACCAAAAGACCAAGGGTACATACCTTTGCCTGAATCCAACACCTGAAAGAGCTAAGTCTACCTACCTGTGTTCAACTGTAACTCCTTAGGTCTCCTCAAGACTATACCTGGCAGACAGGCTTTGCCTACCTGCCTCTGACCCAGGCTGCCCAGACCACATTTGCTGGGCCAGCTCTGCCTACTTGTACATGACACTGGTTCCTCCGACCATACCTAGTGGACAGCTCTGCCTACCCGTACATGACCCTGGACCCTCAGTCCATACCTGGCAGACCAGCTCTGCCTACCTGTACACGACCCTGGATCTTCAGACCATACTTAGTGGACCAACTCTGCCTACCTGTACATGACCCTGGGCCCTCAGTCCATACCTTCCAGACCAGCTCTGCCTACCTGTACATGACCCTGGATCCTCAGACCATACTTAGTGGACCCACTCTGCCTACCTGTACTTGACCCTGGATCCTCGGACCATACCTACTGGACCAACTCTGCCTACCCCGGTCAAAAAGCCCATCTGAAAAAAGTGTAAAATCCAGAAAGGCAGGACATGCCAGGGAGAACAGGGAGCTCATGACCCTGGATCCTCAGACCATACTTAGTGGACCCACTCTGCCTACCTGTACTTGACCCTGGATCCTCGGACCATACCTACTGGACCAACTCTGCCTACCAGTGCTTGAGCCTGGATCCTTGGACCATACCTAGCCAAACAGCTCTGCCTACCTGTACTTGACCCTGGATCCTCAGACCATACCTCGTCAGACAGCTCTGCCTACCTGTACATGACCCTGGATCCTTGGACCATACCTAGCGGACCAGCTCTGCCTAGCTGTGCTTGACCTTGGATCCTCAGACCATACCTGGTGGACCAGCTCGGCCTACCTGTGCTTGACCCTGGGTCCTCGGACTACACCTAGTGGACCAGCTCTGCCTACCTGTGCTTGAACCTGGATCCTTGGACCATACCTCGTCAGACAGCTCTGCCTACCTGTATTTCACTCCAGATCCCAGACCATACCTTATGGACCAGCTCTGCCTACCTGTACTTGACCCTGGGTCCTGAGACTGTACCTGGTGGACCAGCTTTGCTTACCTGTGCATGACTCTTGTCTCCTCTGACCATAACTAGTGGACGAGTTCTGCCTCCCTGTGCTTGACTCTGGGTCCTCAGACCATACCTAGCGGACCAGCTCTGCCTACCGGTACATGACCCTGGCTTCTTATGCTGTACCTAACAGACCAGCTCTATCTACCTGTATGTGACCCTGTGTCCTCGGACCATACCTACCCAGCCAGCTCTGCTTACCTGTACATGACCCTGGATCCTTACAACCTAACTAGAAGAATAGCTCTGCCTACCTGTGCTTGACCCTGGGTCCTCAGTCCATACCCAGTGGACCAGCTCTGCCTACCTGTACATGACCCTGGATCCTCGGATCATACCTAGTGGACCCGCTCTGCCTACCTGTGCTTGACCCTGGATCCTCAGACCATACCTAGCCAAACAGCTCTGCCTACCTGTACATGACCCTGGATCCTTAAAACATACTTAGTGGACCCACTCTGCCTACCTGTGCTTGACCCTGGATCCTCGGACCATAGCTAGTAGACCAGCTCTTCCTACATGTACACAACTCTGGACCCTCAGACCATACCTGACAGACCAGCTCTGCCTACCTGTGCTTGACACTGGATCCTCAGACCATACCTAGAGGACCAGCTCTACCCACCTGTACATGACCCTGGCTCCTCAGACCATACCTAGCAGACCAACTCTGCCTACCTGTACATGACCCTGGATCCTCAGACCATACTTAGTGGACCCACTCTGCCTACCTGTACTTGACCCTGGGTCCTCAGACCATACCTAGCCAAACAGTTCTACCTACCTGTACTTGACCCTGGGTCCTCAGACCATACCTAGCGGACGAGCTCTGCCCACCTGTGTTTGACTCTGGATCCTCAGACCATCCCCAACGGACCAATTCTGCCTACCTGTACATGACCCTGGCTCCTTGTGCTGTACCTAGCGGACCAGATCTGCTTACATGTGCATCACCCTGGCTCCTCAGACCATATCTGTCAGACCAGCTCTGCTTACCTGTGCTTGACCCTGGCTCCTCAGACGATATCCGGAAGACCAATTCTACCAACCTGGCACCTTACACTGTACCTAGTGGACCAGCTCTGCTTACCTAAGACCACATGTGACAAGTCAGTTCTACCTACTTGTGACTGAGCCTGGCTTCTGAGATTGCAGCTGGACGGCCAGCTCTGCCTACCTGTGCACGACCTTGGGTCCTCAAACAGCACACGGTGAGCCACCTCTGCCTACCTACGCTCGTTCCTGGCTCCTGAGGCCGCCCCGGCAGGCTAGCTCTGCTTACGTGCACCTCATCTCAGCTCACCAAAAGTCATCTGAGACATTTGGTTCTTCTGACCTGGACTTGGCTGTGATTTCTGAGATTTCACTGGACAGACCCAGTTTCCTGAACTTGCTCCACAGACTTTACCTGACAGACCGTGCTCTACCCACCTGTACTTAACTCACCCTGACAGACCCAAGGATAAAACCTGTACCAGATGCAGACTCCACAGACCTTACCTGAGAAACTCAATTCCACATACCTGTGCCTGGCCACAACTCTTCAACTTCATAAGACATCTCTACAAGACAGGCAGAGACGCAGTTCTACCTACCTATCCTGACCTTACCTGGGAGATGCAGATCTACTCACCTGTGCCCAGTCCCAGCTCCCAAGATCTCACCTGAGACACCTACCTCTATCCACCTGTCTTCACTTCATAATCTCAGAGATCATCTAAGAGATCCAGGTCTTTCTAGATGAACCCAACCCTGGCTCCTCAGGGCTCACCTGACAGATCTGTTCTACCTACCTGTGCCTGACCTCAACTGTGGGACAGAGTTTAATGAACCTAAACATGGCTTTCCAACCTACTTCTGGCTTACCTTTGGCTTTACAGATTTTATCTGAAAAACTCAGTTCTATCTACCAGTGCTGAACCTCAGCTCCTCAAATCTGGAATACAAACCGGGGACTGACCTCAGCAGCTCAGACCTTACCTGTTCAAGAACCAAAAGTACAAACCTGTATCTCACCTCCTCAAACCTTACCTGACAGACCTGCTCTGTGTACCTGAGAAAAGACCCAGAATTCATGAACCTTCCAGATGGATGGATGCAGCGCTCCATCTCTTTGCCCGACTCCAGCTTTTCAGTCCTTTCCCAGGGGACGCAGGACCATCTCTAGGACCATCGCCCTGAGCATCACCAGAACTGCTTGGACAACACCTGAGGACACAGTTCTGACCTGGACCCGATCGTGGATTTGTAGTCCCACCTGTCAGACTCAGCTCTGTCTCTGCCTACCTTTGGTTTTAGTGTCCTTACCTGATCAACATACTTCTGTCCAGATGTGCCTGATCTTGGCTCCTCAGGCCTCCCCTAAGACACCTAGTTATACACACCTTGTCTGATTCCAGCTTCTGAGACCTCAAGCAGACGTGGCTTTACAGACCACGCCGGCAGACCCCACTACACAAACCTAACCTGAATAGACTCTTCCCAGAGACCTGACAGATCCCTGGCTGCTCATCTCAGCCTGAGGGAAGCCTGGCGAGAGTCCACTGGTGCCAAACAGTGTCTGAGTGACTTGGGCCTCTGACATTTCTAGAGACCTTTGTCTCTAGACCTTTGTCTACCATAAGCCTCTCACAATGCACCTTAGCGACGTGGCTCCTAGGTTGGTTCACCTGTCTGTTCTTCACCTGTCCCAACTCCCCAGTCCTTACCTTTTATAACCAGGTACATTCCTAACTCTTCCTCATCTGGGCACCTCATACCCCAACCCAGCCAGACCCCAATGCCACTGACCACGTCTTGGGCTGGTTATGGAACCTCAGGGCTCTCTATAACACCCTGAGCTCTGGCCGTCACACCTGGTCAGGATGCTGAGACCTACACAGGCGACTTACCTATGTTTGCCTAATCCTGAGTTCTAAATGCCTCACTTGAGTGATCAGCCACCCACTCACTACCTGATGCTCACTATTCAGAGCCAGTCAGAGATCCCAATGTATACACCTATCCTGAACTCACAGATCCAGGTTTAAGAACATGTACTTGGGCTTCCCTGGTGGCGCAGTGGTTAAGAATCCGCCTGCCAATGCAGGGGACACGGGTTCGAGCCCTGGTTCGGGAAGATCCCACGTGCTGCAGAGCAACTAAGCCCGTGTGCCACAACTACTGGGCCTGCGCTCTAAAGCCCACGAGACGCAACTACTGAGCCCGCGTGCCACAACTACTGAAGCCCGTGCGCCTAGAGCCCGTGCTCCACAGCAAGAGAAGCCACCACAATGAGAAGCCCGCGTACCGCAACGAAGAGCAGCCCCCGCTCGCCACAACTAGAGAAAGCCTGCGTGCAGCACCGAAGACCCAACGCAGCCAAAAATAAATTAAAAAAAAAAAAAAAAGAACATGTACCTAATTTTGGCTCCTCAGACTCCACTTGATAGAATAAATATCTGAATTCTTCCAGAATTCACAGACCTCACCTGTACCTTTACCTGTCCTGGTGCCTCCTCTTCAGACATCACCAGCCAAAATTAGCTGTCTGGTAACGCGTGCTGACTGCCTGATCCCGACACACAAGGCTGCCCCGTGGCTGGCCACAGCTGACCAGGCCTCACTGCTTACACATACCTACGCCAGATTGGACTCTTCAGATCTTACCTCAGAGCCAGAGCAACATCCCTATATCTACTGTGACTCCTCTCTCTCACCTGAGAGACCCTGGGTCCACAAATTTCACCTGTTCCTGTCCCTGGCTCCTCAGATGTCACCTTTTCAATTCACCAATATACATCCTTAGCGACCCAGGCAGGTCCTTCCAGGTATGTCTGGACTGGCCGCAGAGGCCTCCACTGTGCCCACCCTGGCCACTCGGGCCTCACTAGCCAGCCCCAGCCCCATGTTCTTGTGCCCAACTGTCATTCCTAGGCCTTACCTGGGAGACCCAGGTCTGTCTCTAAGCCACACCCCAACTCATCTCTGCTGGCTGGGTGGTTACAGGCAATGACGAGCCAGGCTGCGACACAGCCCCGCTGCGCTGGGCTCCTTGGCTAGCAGGAGCCCCCACGTGTCCCTGACCACCACCTGCTCAGGCTCCAGATCCCGGAGAGGAGGAGGGAGGTGCCTCCCCTCGTTTATCAGGCATGCAATATTTGTTAGAAGCTGCACAGTCTCTCTCGACCCGGGCTCCTCATCTGAGCCACAGGACGCAGAAAAGGATTTGAGTGACTCTTCTCAGTTCTTCCAAGGATGGTACTTAACTAGTCCCATCCTAGAAAGAAGTTAACTCATTACACACAAAAGATGCCTTAGGGCGTGAGGGTGTAATTCTCTCCCAGACTCCAGGCCTTTAGAGCTTTCAAAGGAAGTTACATCTTCAGATGCTGCCACCAAGCAGAGAGCTTCCAGTATAAAGGCCTGGAAGCAGCCCCACTGGGAAAATCCCCAACTTGATGATGCCCTCTTAGGTACACCTGCCGAAGTCACGTGTTAGGGCCACACCCACTGCATTCAAGGCACCCACACCACACCCTGCACCGCATCTCTGCTCCCCAAGCCTTCCCTGCATTCTGCGACCCGAGCCCTTCTCACACCACAGCTGCACTCAGGCAAGCTGCAAGGAAAGCTCCTGCTCACTGCTTGGCACCAGCTGTGGCTCTAGCAGAGATGAGTCTGTGTGACTGCCTGTCACTAGAGTGGCCCGCAGCTCTGCCACTCAGCAACGCTGGCTTTGCGAGCTGCCCAGCGGGGCCCCACCCAGGCACCTCCTCTCTGCCACCCTCCAGCTGCCCCTGCAGCTCCTTTCCAGGCCTGCCCAGTCACACCTCCTGCCTCACCCTGCCCTTTGGCCTTTACAGATTGTGGCTGTAGTTCAGAGAAAGGTCATCACTGAGAATAACTCACAACCTCAGCTTAACGAGGGGGACAGGGGTGGTTCTGGTTACCCTACAGTGGGTGCTGCCGGCAGGCATCCAGGGGAATGGCACCCTGGCCTTGCAAGCCCGCCCTTGGTGAGAGTGGAGCCCTCATCCTAACTGAGCAAAGCTGTTCCTGCCCCACAAGCCTCTCTGAGGACCTCCTGCCTGCTGCAGGCATGCAGCAGATGCTCAATAAATATTGACCTGACCTTATGGGCCCCTCATCTGCGGCTTGACTTGGCAAAGGACACATGATTCACCCACCACGGGGAAGTGCCTTTACTTACATCCCAGAACTCGAACATGTTTTGAGGGTCAATTCCAAACTCCTTCACTTTGGCCTAAAAAGGGCACAGGGAAAGA
>NW_006798798.1:4917810-4918014 GCF_000442215.2 Lipotes vexillifer | reverse complement strand
AGAAGAGAGAAAGAGAAGGAAAGAAGCCTGGGTTAGCGGCACAGGAACAGGAGCTCCAGCGCGTGAAGAGTCATGCCACCACTGGGGCTGCGCTGGAGCCACCTGTGAGTCCAGGTGGGACCAGGAGCCACCCACCCCCAGAGCCAGATGCCAGGCCAGCTCACGTCCAGCACACCTGTGGCCCAGTGCTTACAAACCCCTCCC
>NW_006798798.1:4871016-4917776 GCF_000442215.2 Lipotes vexillifer | reverse complement strand
TGCTGAAAGGGGCTGCACACCCACCCTGAGGACTTGGCCCACACACTGTTCTGTAAGACCACCTCACGGACCAGACCCCCTGGGACCTCTGGGAAACAACTGAGCACAGGCAGGGGCAACCTCCCAGGCCAGGAAACATACAGCCCGGACACCTGCCCAGCCCTTCCAATACTGGGATGGTGACCGCACCCCAGGAAACCTTCAGGGCATGAGCGATCCTATTCTATCCCCTGGGCAGACAGGGTCAGCAACCCTTGCCAAGACCCCACAGGAGACGCCCCACTGACCAGTCTGAGCTCTACCCCCAGGAGGTGGACAGTGGCACTGTGGTTGGTCAGCCTTAAGATGTCCTTCTGTCTCCCCCCACAGGCAAGTCAGCACTGCAGGCATGGGTGGGGGTGGAGGTGACACGGAAGGAGTGGAGTCAGGAGGACCCGGGTGTGGTCCCAGCTCAGACTGCCCAGCACAAAGCCCACCACACAGCAAGTGCTTAGCCAGGTCTGCCTTCCTCGCGAGACCGCTGCAGCACAGCCCTGCCCTGCCCGCTGACACGCCCCCAAGCCTACCTTGCACAACCTGGGGCCAGGAGGAACTGGCAGGTGGGTAACCATGTTCTAGTCCCGTGTTCTAATCCCGGCATCACTGACTCATGCAATCACTGGGTGACAAGTCACATCCCTTCATTGGGGCTTAACGTCCTTATGTGAGAAATGGGATGCATCCCCCACCCGTACCCAGCATATCCCATCTGGGGAGAGGCCAGTGGCAGAGGCCAGGGGAGGTCACATGTGTGGAATGTTGTGGCCATTAGCCAGGCCCGGGAGGTGGGTGGGGTTAATGTAATCCCACTGACTGCAAGCCCCTTGCTGAAGCAGCAGAGGTGTGTCTGCCTTGCAGAAAAGGTAAGGATGGTTTGCAACTCACATCCCTCACAGGCAACCAACCCTTCTACCCCACCAGCTGAGCCAAGACCCCTGAACCCGAGAAACACACCTCAGCTGATGTATTCGGAAAGGCCATGGCCCTGAGCTGGCCTGGGCCCTCCCAGGGTGGTAGTAATGGGGACCCTCATGGGCACTTACAGTGTTGGTAGACAGGGCAACAAAGTGCTTCGAGACTGCGGAAGGCTGCAAGAGAATAGCCAAGTCACACCACACCCACCCAGGGGCCCCCCAGGGGCTGTAACCCTCCCATCTCTGGAGGAACCAAGGCCCCGGAGGGGGGTACGCACTGCTCCCAGTCCTCGGTTCGGAGGCTGTCGGAGGAGCCCCATGTCAAGACGGAGAGGACAGAGGGTCAGAGGCCAGGCAGCCCAGCCTACCTCGCAGGCACACAAGGCCCAGGGTGTCTCCCCTGTAAAGCTGGAGGAGCCAGGGGTAGAGAGGATTCCATAGGGCCAGTGGCCTTAAGGAAAGGGCCCTCAGCAGTTAGAGCAGGGTCTGCCACATTTGGCTTGTCTGGGCTGGCAAAGCCAAATATCTTTTTTTTTTTTTTTAATATTTATTTATTTTGGCTGCACGGGGTCTTAGTTGCAACACGCAGGATCTTCGTTGCGGCACGCGTGCGGGATATAGTTCCCTGACCAGGGATCGAACCGGGGCCCCACGCATTGGGAGCACGGAGCCTTACCCACTGGACCATCAGGTAAGTCCCAAAGCCAAATATCTTAACCAGAAAGGTTGCCTCCTGCTGCCAGCTTCAGGGGAAATAGGGCTACAGGGCTAAGCGTGGCCACGCAGGCTGATGGGCAGGCCCACCCTGCCCTTCCCAGCCCACACACTGCCCACTGCCCACTGCCCACCCAGCACTCACATCCTTGGCCGACAGGAGAAACCACTCCTTTGCTGTCTCTGCGTTGGTGATGGTCTCCTGGGTGGTGAAGGTCTGCAGGCAGAGAGTACAGGAGTCGGTCCCCAGCCAAGGTCGGTAGGGCCCAGAGCCAGAGCTCAGCAGCGGAGGCCGTGTGGGTGCCCATTTACCACACGACGCAGTGCATGCAGGTGTGACTCACTCCCCATCACCTCCACCCACGTGTCCACAAAGCCACGATCAGTGACTGTGTCTGGGGCAGGGGCCTGGAAGTAGCAACGTCATCCTGTGATTCCAGGACTTCACAGACAAAGGGGAAACGCTAGGAAGAGCTACACCTCCACCTGCCCAGAGCCCACCCTCCGCCCCCGCCACCCCACCACAGGTCAAAGGCCAGAGCATCCTCCAGGAGAGCAGCTGTGGACACATCTGGGGCTCCCTTCAGCCCACACTAGGCTGTATCCCAGAACTCAGATGGAATTCTTAATATTTAATGTGCATGGATACGAGTAAACAGGGCATAGATGACAAAAAACAAAATGCTTACATTATCTGGGCATGGCTCTGGGATCAGAAAGGAGCAGACATTAGAGACAGATCTCTGAGAAAGATGGGAACGGTCCCAGGCTGAGCACACATTCAGTGAAGTGAGTGGGTGGGCCTAAGATGAAGGCTCATACGGACCAGTTCAGGCTTTCATTAGGTAAACTGTTCTTGCCACCAGATAAGGAACAGTCTGAGGGCAGCTGTGCCCACCTGATCCACAAAGCATGGCTCATTCAGAGCAGCTGGGAGGGTCCAGAGTCCAGGGCAGTGGCAAAGCATCCACCCCGCCGCACCCCAACACACACAGGGCTGGGAGTCAGGCCGGGTCTGAGGGCCGTACCTTGGAGGCGATGATGAACAGGGAGGACTCAGGCTTCAGGGTGGCCAGTGTTTTGGCAATGTGGGTCCCATCGATGTTGGAGACAAACCAGACCCGGGGACCTTCTGAAGAGTATGGCTTGAGGGCTTCAGTCACCATGAGGGGTCCCTGTGGGGAGACGCAGCATCAGAAAACAAGATTCCAGGGCCCACGAGAGGTGAGAACAGCCAGGTCCCATCTCTGGAGAAACCAAGGCCCTGGATGGGACCCCTCCTCCCCCATCCCAAGGCAGCCCCCTCCTTACCAGGTCAGAGCCGCCGATGCCGATGTTGATGACATCCGTGATGGACTTGCCTGAGTACCCCTTCCATTCACCACTCCGGACACGCTGGCACAGAGCAGGGAGATGTAATCAGCCCAGACCCCTGAGTATAAACTGCTGCTCAAATGCATCATTACTTCTGTATCCTTACACCTCAGTCCCGACTTCCAGGCCCTATCAGAGGCCTACTGAGACACAGTGTCACATCCTTGCCACACTCAGCCCCAACTAGACCCTTTTTCTCATCATTAGTAAGCGGGGTGACATCCCCACCTCACAGCAACATTGTCAGAATCTGCAAAACAAGAGCGAACTTTCAGCAGAACCTAACATGACAGAGGCCAAGAGATGTGAAATGTCAACTACTGTGACTGGTCTGTGCCAGGGACAGAAATGACAGACATGCAGCCAAGCTCCACATGGACCCCAGGGATCCTTGCCTCCCAGTATTCACATCCCTACAGGGTCCCCCACGCTGTACAGGGCTCACTATGCACCCATTAGGACACTGCAGAAATGATGGAGTGTGACTTCAGAAGCTGGGTCAGGAAAGACCATGCAGCTTCTGCCTTGCTCTCTTGGATAGCTCACTCATGGGGAAGCCATCTACTATGTTATGAGAAGACTCAGTTGTATGAAGAAGCCAGTGTGGTGAGGAACAGAGGCCTTCTTCCAACAGCCAATGCCAACTCACCATCCATGAATAGGAACTGCCTTGGAAGAGAATCCTCGAGAACCCAGCAAACCTTCAGATAACTACAGCCCTGGCCGACATCTTGAGTACAGCCTCAAGAGAGACCCCCAAACCAAGACCAACCAGTTAAGCCTGAATTTCTGATCCATAGAAACTGTGTGAGATAGTAAATGTTTACTGCTATTTTAAGCCAAGTTTTGGTGGAATTTGTTATATAATGATAAATAACTAATGCAGACTTTGGTACCACAAGTAGAGTATTACCATAACAAAAATCTAAAAATATGGGTAGGGACTTCCCTGGTCCAATGGGTAAGACTCCGTGCTCCCAGTGCAGGGGGCCCAGGTTCAATCCCTGGTTGGTGAACTAGATCCCACATGCATGCTGCAACCAAGAGTCCGCATGTCACAACTAAGATCCTGCATGCCGCAACTAAAAAGATCCCATGTGCCGCAACTAAGATCCGGCAGAGCCAAAATAAATAAATAAGTATTTTTTCAAAATAACAAAATAAAAATATGGGTAAAAGCTAAAAGAGCCTTGAGGAGAGTTAGTGAAAGCCTAAAAAACATTGGAAGAGACTGTTAGCAGAGGTTTAATGGTCCTCGAGGGGGCTGCTGGTATAGATCTAAAGAAGTGGGAAGAAAACACTACTGAAAATTGTAGGAAAAAGAACCCTTGTTATATAGTGAAAGAAAATTTAATAACACTGTTTCCTGCATTAATGGGGAAAGTAAAAGATGTATCTATTATGATCTGGATGATCTAACTATAGAGATTTTCAGGCTGTGTTATAGGAACTACCTGGCTTCTTACTGCTTACAATAAAATACAAGAGGTGAGAAAAAAGCTTAATGAAGAACTTTTAAACAAAAAGAAGCCAGGAATCGTTGGATTTGAAAATTCCCAGCCTCTCCAGAAAATAACTGATGCTAAAATTAGGAGATGGATCTTCGGCAAAGTTCAAATCCGGGGCACTGTAAGAAAAGCTTCAAAAGGTAAAGCAGAGAATGTAGCTGTAAAATCCTTTGTTAAGACCTCAGAAAGAACTAAGGTGGTAACACAGAGAACATTTTGGCTGAAGGTAAGGCTTCCAAAAAGCTTAAAAGTACTGTCTCTGTGGTCTTAGAAGCAATTGTAGGAAAGGACTTATCTTGAAAAAATTTGTGGGTATAGCTTTTGTCTAATGGAGTGAACCCCCCACCCCCAGTAAGCTTCACAGGAGACCCACAAAGTTTTTAAGATAACTGAATTGTCAGAAACACTACCAGCTTGGACTGAAAGTGACAGAGATATTACAAAAGGAAAAGAGATCTCTGGGACCTCCCTGGTGGTCCAGTGGTTAAGACTCGCACTTCCAATACAGGAAGGCGCAGGTTTGATCCCTGGTCTGGGAACTAAGATTCCACATGCCACACAGCATGACCAAAAAAATAATAATAATAAAAATAAAAGGAAAAGAGATCTTTAATATTTTTTACGTTTTAGGCTGTGGCGTGTATATATGTGATCTTAGTTCCCCAACCAGGGATTGAACCTGCACACTCCTGCATTGGAAGTGCAGAGTCTTAACTTCTGAATCGCCAGGGAAGTCCCAGAAAAGAGATCTTTAAAAACCTACATTTCTATAGGCAGTAAGCAGGCTGAAAAAACTAGGCAATTACAAACACAGACTACCTTTCATGTAAAAAGGATGACTAAGGGCAAAGCCAAAAGCCTTGAGGAACAATTCCTAGGCCTTGAGTCCTAACCAAGCAATTGCCAACATGTGCCCTGCTCAATTTCAGAACTGCTTTGGACCAGTGTTTCCTGTGTGCCTTCCACTTTCCTTCCTTTTTGAAAAGGAATTATCCTGTAACAGTTATCCTATGCCTATCTCACCATTGTATGTTGGGTGTGTAGGGGATAAATAACTTGTCTACCTAATTCACATATCTTCAGATCAAAAGGAACTATATTTCAGTTGTATTAAAGAAAATACAGATATATCTGTACCTAATTTAGATTATGAGGTTCTTCACTTTTAGCTGATATGGTAATGGCATATGGACTTAAGAGAAAGAGAACAGGGTATTTTGCATGTGGAAGGAACATGATGAATCACTGGGAGCCAGTAGGCAGACTATGATAACCAAATTCTAAGATGGTTCCCAGCTATCCTCACCTCTTAGCACTGCATTCATGTCCTTGTGCAGTCCCTTCCCACTTTGATCAGAACTGACCTGTACAACCAACAGGCTATTACAGAAATGAAAGAGTAACTTCTGATGCTACCTCAAGGTATTAAAAGATGTTGAGGCACTCTGCCTTGCTCTCCCTTGGATCAGTCACTCTGGGAAAAATCAGCTACCTTGTCATGAGGACATTCAACCTGTAGAGAGGTCCACAAGGTAAGGAACTAAAGCCTCCCAAATGTCAGCACTAATTGCTAGTAAGCCATCTTGATTGCAGATCCTCCATCCCCCATCAAGCCTTCAGATGAATGTAACCTTGGGCCAACATCTTGACTACAACCTTATGAGACCTGAGCCAGAACCAGTCAACAGAAACACTGACTGCTGTTTTCAGCTGCTCAATTCTGGAGTTATTTGTTACGCACCGATAGGAAACTAGTATACATGGCTTTCCCAAAACCAGTAAGACCCAGTAACTTTATTTCTTTTAGATAATAAAGTAATCACCTGCCATGAGCAATTTTCCATCAATACAGAAAGAAAATAAGTTGCTCAGCTTTTCAACAATCAATCTCACCATGAGTTTTGTTATAATAAAGCATCCTAGAGGGAAAACTTTGTGTATCTTTTTAATTTTTTTTGCGGTACGCGGGCCTCTCACTGCCGCGGCCTCTCCCATTGCAGAGCACAGGCTCTGGACACGCAGGCTCAGCGGCCATGGCTCACGGGGCCCAGCCGCTCCACGGCATGTGGGATCTTCCCGGACCAGGGCACGAACCCGTGTCCTCTGCATCAGCAGGCGGACTCTCAACCACCGCGCCACCAGGGAAGCCCTGTGTACCTTTACTATTACTACATATACCCTTTATTTAACCAGATACAGGGTCTTACAAAGACACACCAGTTCTGCAACTTCCTTTTTCAACTTCACAGTATATCCTGAACAGCAGAGCAGGTCAATGCAACTGTAGCTCCCTAATTCCTAATGGCACCCAGGACTACAGTTTATGAACATACACTGACTTTACTGGTCAGTCCTCTGATAAATGAGGTCAGGCTGTTTTTGGTTTTTGCCATGACAATCAAGGTCATGGTGAACATCCTCACCCAATCTTGGCGAACGTCTGAGAGCACAGCCATGGGGAATGTTCCTTACCATGGAATTGCTGCTATTCAGCAGCTGTTTTGAACTATAAATAGCTCATCAGTCTGAGTCAGGTATCCAGCAGCCAGCTATAAGGGAGGGCTTTCCTGGAAACAGCTTCCCAGACAACCAGTGCCACACGCTCTCCACATGGCATGCCCGAGCACACAAGGGCTGACCAAACAGAGCACCATGCTTCCGAGACACATCAGTTCTGCCACTTACAGCAGATGTCTGGAAATGCCCAACCCTACATCCCATCCAAAGCCCATCACAAACACCAACCACTCTTAAGGGACATTCTGGAATCCAGATTCTCATCAGGATCCCAAGCCTTCCTCACCCTGCAAAGTCCCACTCACTTGCCTGCCTAGCCTCTAGGATGGATGCCCAGATCACCTCCTGCCGTTTCAGGTCTGAAGATGACCAGCCACACGTGGGGGACACTGCTCTCAGGGACCAGCTGACTAGAGCCTAGATTATCACTCCCAGAGCACACGTACAGACATGCATAACCCACACGTACAGACATGCACACGGCCACACAAATCGTCCAGCCCACAGACATCACCCTTGTACTCCAGGCTTGAGGACATCCACCAACTCTTGCAGAATCACCGTGGGGTAGACACTGAGGCAATGGCAGGTGATGTGGGGAAATCTCTAGCTGGTCTCTGAGGCAACCCCTACACCCCCACACAGGAAAAGGAAGCACAGTTGTGTGCATTAATGCTGACACAGGGACAAGCTGCATGTGTGTGTACACGTGTGCACGTGTTTCAAAGAAGAGACGACAGACATGCTAGTACATGCATAGGAAACTTTTGGAAGATTTACAGTAAACATTATAAAAGCTGCCTCTGGAGAGTTGGCTGGGGTGTGGTCAAGAAAATTTTCCATTTTAAATCTCGTCTAGTTCTAGACTAGGCAATAAGGGCACATGACTAAAGAGGTTAGAAAAAGCAAGTCTCTCCCCGACTATCCCATCCCTCAGGGGCCTCACTTTTCTTTTCAGAACTCTGTCCTGGCCAGATTGTCACCGTGAGCCCACAGGTGTTAGAGCTCAGGAAGGAGGCTGCTCTACTGCTGCCAGTGGTGGGTTCCCTGAGAACAGGGTCAGGGAAATTCCTGCCTTAGCAGAGGCTCCACGGCTAGCTGTCACAGAGACCACCGCCACCTCAGGCTGCACTGAGGGCTGGGGTCCTCTCCAAGGAACGTGGAAGGGCGGCCCATCAGGATCCCCAGATTCCCAAATACAAGCACACACATGGCCAAGGGGAAGTCCAGCCCAGCAGCTGCTTACCTGGCAGAAAGACTTTATCTTCTCCAGGACCCTGTTGACCTCTGGCATCACATCCTTGCCATCCACCAAAATGGGTGTGTTTGACCGGTTCCGAAGGGCCACATGCAGCACTGCGCGATCCTGGGGGCGAGAGTCAGCGCGTGAAGGCCTCCACCCCAGGGCAGCCACACTCCCAGCTGGGCATGATGTAGTGTGGCCCCAAGAGTCAGCTCAGCCCTTTATCCACTGGACACGCAGGCCCTAAGGTCTGCTAGTACCATGGTCTCATACTCAAAACCCACTGTGTGCTCATGCAAATAGGGGCCACTCCAGGTCCTAGAGGGAAGGCAAGGCGTGTGCTGCTCCCTTACGTGCTGCAGACGGTCGCAAGGGGAGGGAGACCGGAACAGGCCTGGGACAGGCCCCAACGACCCACAGGTGTTCAGGGCGTGAAAAGTCAAGGAAAGCTGAACAGAATGAGCAAAGGCATACTGGTGACAACACAGATCAGAGACAAGCAATGAATGGCTACAGAGAACCAAGGCTCATGAAGCCCAGTCTCATCTTTCTGGTGAAAGTACACGGTGTTTGTTGGCACCTTTTGAAAAGTGTCCCTGGCCCTTTGGATGTGGAGCAAAACAGGCAACTCAAGCTTCCCTCATCAAGCATCCCATCACACCCACTACTGGAAACCAAACCAGACCCTTAGTCTGTGATAGGCTCCAGGCAGCTGGCCTTATCAAGTGAGAGCAACAGTCCCATCAAGCTGGAGGCAGCAGATGAGTCCTTGAAAGAAACAGGTCTGAGATTCCAGGGGGACAGGAAGGGATGACCTCAGGACTCCAACGCAGGGAGAGGCTCACTAAGGTGGAGGGCTTCATGCCACCCTGCCTTCACCCCACCCAACCTCACTCCTGTGCCACATTCTGTAGACAAATGCACCACTCCAGGAAGCCCTCCTTGATTGCAGTCTCTCAGCCTAGCCCAGCAGTGAAAGACAGGGGTGTGTGAATAGTGGCTCTGCCACTTACAGAATAACACTGGATAAGTGACTTGACCTCTGAGTTACAGGTTCCTCATGTGTAAAACGAGGATAGTAACATCATGAGGATGACACTCTGAGTGCTCAGTGATTCTTATGCCTACAGGGTTCCACAGCGATTCAGGCACAGGGTAGCCAAGGCCTGGCCTTGCCACAGCTTCCTGTTGACTCCTCCCACTGAGGAGGTTGATTTTGCCATGAGTCTTCTTTTCACTAACAAAACCTGTAGCAAGGATCAGAGTTAACTTCTCTGAGCATGCCTTGAGAAGCCCTCTCCCTGCAGCCTTGAGAGATGCTGCCCCCAGGCAGACACCGGGAGCCATTCCATGCTCACCAGACCTAGACTGCAGTCTTGGGGAAGACACACCCCAAGGCTGTGCAACTTGCTTGAGGAAATAGGCCTTCAGGCCCCTGGTTAAGCAAAAGCATTGCCTAAGAGGAGGGGTATGGACACAGGGTGATGCTGCTAACAGTCAGACGAACCCCAAAAGGAAGGAAGAGGCTGTGGAGGATATACGGAGTCTGCCTGCTCACCTCGGTGAAGTTGATCTTCTCACCATTGAACATGCGTTCCCGGGCAGCCTCCACACCCCTGGACTTGGCCTGAGAAGAGAATACAGTGAGGCCTGGTCCCACCCACGTTGGCCACCAGGAGTCCAAGGCCCCAAGCACAAGGCTTGGTGCAGCCCCCGGTGGGACTGACAAATGGCTGCAGACTGGTGCCCTCCCCCACTGCCTGGGAAGGGTCTGCTCAGACATCAGGCACTGAGTCCCCTGGGATGCCGGTCAGAACCTGAGCCAGGGGCAGGGGCACAGGGGCAACTACTGAGATCCACTAAGAGGGGGAAGTAAAGATGCTCAAGGACCTGAGGACGCCAGTAGCCCAGCTCGTCCACAACACCATGGGTCACGGGTCAAGCCTCCCCAAGCAGAACATTACCAGGTCCACCAGCATCTGCATCACAGCCTCCGTCACAAGGTTCTTGGAGTAATCCAACAGAATATGCCCATGGTTGGTGTTGAGGTTCAAGCTGCAGAAAGATGGCAGAAGCGGCTGACCACACCCCAGCCTGATCCCTGATCAGAGATGCTTCCAAAAAAAAAATCCTCCCTGTGCCAAATCCAAACAAGCCTCAGCTGGCCAGCACAGTGGTGTCGTCTGTCACCTGTCCGCCCCCCAAGCTGACCTGCAGCAGCAGCACAGGGCAAGATGCAGACCCCTGGTGAGGAGTCTTTCCTCAGCTAAAACTGAGCTGGGGGATGAGAAGACAAAGCTGGGTGCACTGCCCCTGCCTAGGCCAGAGAGTGACAATTCCCTCCCAGAGCTTCCACTCTGCGACTCAACTTACTCAGGGAAGGACCCAGATGACAGGGCTGGCCATCAGGGGCTTCCAGTCTGGAGCCACAGACCTCCCCTCCCGAACCCCTGTGCCAGTGACCATTCCCGACCCCCAAGATTTTCTCCCTTCCTGGTCGTTCATGGGTCTCCGGACCTAGCCTCCTGGGCAGGAATCACGGCCCCACCTCTCCACCCTTCCATCGCGGCTCCCCGCAAATCCCCCGGGCCGGTCCCACCCTGAGCGCACCCTGCAGAAGGTCCCGAGCGCACTCTCGGCCAGGACCGAGTGGAAGGGGGCAGCCCTTCTGAGCCTGCTGCGTCGGCGAGGGCCCTTGCTCACAACCGCGGAGGGACGGCCTGCTTCAAACGGCAGGGATTGGTGGAGGGGGAGGGGAGAGAAATGTCCCCGTGGAGGGGAAGCGGCAGAGAGGCCCAATCCTCTTGACGAAGCTGCCGGGGCGCCGAGACCTCCGGCGAGCACCCGGAAACCTGCTTCAAGGAGGCGTCAAGGACGAAGCGCGGCCTGGGCCTGCGCCCAGATCCGTAGCCGGGGGCCCCCGGGGACCGCCGCCCAGCCCTCCCGGCCCAGGCCCTGCACAGCCGGACCCCGCGCGCTGCCTCCGGGTCCGGCACGTCCGCGCCCCGCCCCTGGCCCCGCGCGCGCACCTGAAGTGGTTAAAGCGGTCCTTGTCTCCTTCGAAAAGGCGGCGCAAGTTGAGGTCGGAGCCGTGCTCGTGGTACCATGCCTGCAGCTTCTTGAACTGCGGGTTCTGGGTGAGCGCGGCCATGGCGAGCGCAGCAGAGAACACGGACTGGGACAAGGACGGAGGAGGAAGCTGGGCGGGTGGCGCGCGGCAGGCGGAAGACCGGCGAGCGCAGCGAGCTTTAAGGCGCAGGCCCCCGGCTCCGCTCCGCCCAGTCCCCGCCCCCGCCCCCGCCCGCCTCTCTGCGGTCCGCGCCCGAGGGGCAACCTGGTCCGCAGCCGAGGCTCGGGGGCCTCAGCTCTTCTCACCTTGCCACCGGCGGCCTCTTGGGCTGCTGCTCTGCTGACCTCTGCCTGGAAGTGACTGAGGAACAGAGGCAGAGCCCCGGCCTGCTTCATTAGTTCGTTCATTCACCCACTTAACCCAACTCCTTCCAACACCAGTGTTACAGGTGCTGCGGCTATGTAGGTGACAAGTAAAATATATGGCATATCAGATGCTGGTAAGTGCTAGTGAGATAAGGAAAGCTGGAAAGGGTGCTGGGAATACGGGTTGCAATTCTGAATAGAATGGTCAAGGCAAAACTCACTCAGGTGACATTTGAGCAAAAGCCTGAAGGAGGTGAGGAAGCAAGCCAACTGGCTGTCTGGGGGAGAAGTGTTCAGGCAAAGGGAAGAGCAACTGCAAAATTCCCGAGGAGAGCATGCTTAAATGTTTCAGCAACAGCAAGAGGCAAGTGTGGCCGGAGGGGAGTGAATGAGGGGAGAGTGATAGAAGATGAGGTCACAGAGGGAAGGAAGGCAGTAAGTCATCGTGAGGACTTTGGTTTTTATTCCGAGAGAGATGGGAAGCCATTGAAAGGCTTAAGCAAAGGAGGGACATCATCGGGCGTGTTTTACAACGGATCAGACCAACAGTTCAGTAGGCATGAAAGTAAGGACAACAGACAGGACGCTACAGCAATTAATGCAGGCCAGGAATGAAGGTGTCAAGGTAGGAGGAGGAGTTGGCTGTGGTGATCTAGATATATTGAGTGAAGAATTAAGAGAAAGAAAAATAACGGTCAGTGATGACATCCAGTTTTTTTACCCGAGTTCCTGGAAAAATGGAATTGCCATTGTATCTTGGAGAAATACAAGTTTTAGGGGGAAGATCATGATCTTGTTTTTTGACATGTTAAGTTTTCCAAACCTATTAGACATCTAAGTGGTGTTCACGTCTGGAGTATGAAGAGAGACGGTTCAAGCAAGAGGAAAAACTTGGGAGTCATGAGTGAATAGGTAGCACTTGAAGTCATGAGCCTAGATGAGAGTTTGGGTGAGACGGAGTAAATATAGTCGGAGAGAAGAGGTCCAAGAACTGGGCACTCAAATTGAGCTTCTCCATCGCCCAGTTCCCCCAGAAATGCCATCTGTCTAGGAGTGTGCCCTGTCCTGCTGCAGACCCAGGCCTAGGTCTTCCTCTGGCCCACCTCCCAGTTCCATGCAGTCGCTGCCACCTCTGGCCTCTGCAAATGGCTTTTGTCTCTCAGCCCAGAATTATTTGAGATAAAGAAGGAAAAAAGAGAGCGGCCAAAGACTGAAGAAATGAATGGTCACAGGGCTTTGCAGGGAACAGCTCTGTCCACAAAGCCCTTATTTAGCCAGAGTTTTGGGTCAACTGTCAACTCTGAGATTTAACTCGGCTTCCCATACCCAGCACAACCCTGACAGTTGCTGAACAGCATCTGGTCTACTAGAGTTTCTGAGAAACACTCCAGAGTTTCCCAGCCAAGCAGTTGGCTGCACAGAACAGCACTCCCACCCCTCAATCCTGTGTTTCAGAACAGAATTTCATCCAATAGGAAGGCCAGTCTCAGTAGCCATTACCCCATCATCCACTTGCCCTATGATTCCTCAGATGACTCTAACCCAGCAGTAGCCACTGACTCCCTTTTTCTAGTAGGCTCTTTTAGGTGATCATAGTGGACATCTGTTCATCTGTTGTCTTTGTCTGAAACCACTACCTCTCACCCTTAGGTTTCTTCCTCTGTCTCCCTGATTGCATCAGAGATGAACACATGACCTAAGCCCGCCAAACAGGGTTCTTTCCTGGGACCCAAAGCCAGCAGGAGAAACTCAGTTTTCTGTAGTGTTAAGCTGCCTTTCAGAAAGGACAGACCCGAGGTTCAGTCCCTGGTCTCATGGAAAACAATGGAGAGTGTGACCTCCAGAGAAATGTCAGGGTGAACCTCATAGGGCCCAAGTTCCTGGGGCCAGGTCACCTCTGTCTGCAGCTGGAACACAAATCGAATCGGTTATTTCCCTTAGTGTTGATGTTGTTCTGAGCTGAGCTGTCATTTACAACTCCAAGTGTTTCCAAAAATGTTATGGGTGTTCACCTGCCCACTGCCACACTGTCCTCTCTCATCCACCCAAAACCCATAGGAGCAGCTTGGGTATTGAAGAGGCAGGAGGCGAGTCCTCCGATGATTACCTTTTTGAAGGTTTCGTCTTCTTTTTAACATTCTATAATGTACACCTCCAGCAGTTTGGCCTCTACTTATTCCCAGTAGCTTCAACTATTCCAGATTTCCCAGATATTCTCAGATTTCCCCATAATATTTTAAGTTTAACATTGTACTTTAAAATTCCAGGGACTTGGGCTTCCCTGGTGGTGCAGTGGTTAAGAATCCGCCTGCCAATGCAGGGGACACGGGTTCGATCCCTGGTCCGGGAAGATCCCACATGCCACAGAGCAACTAAACCCGTACACCACAAGTACTGAGCCTGCACTCTAGAGCCCGCAAGCCACAACTACTGAGCCCACGTGCCACAACTACTGAAGCTCACGTGCTCTGCAACGAGAAGCCACTGCAATGAGAAGCCTGTGCACCTCAGCAAAGAGTAGCCCCCGCTCACCACAACTAGAGAAGGCCTGCCTGCAGCAACGAAGATCCAATGCAGCCAAAAATAAATAAGTGAATAAATTAATTAATTTTAAAAAAACGATAGAGTTTTCCAATTAAAAAAAAAGAAATTCCAGTTATGTGGATTTCCTGTTAGCAGAAAACTAGGTTCCTATCTGGAGGACCATAACTCACAGTAGCTAAGGAGAGAAAATGCAAAAAAGGAGTAGCTCAAAGGCAAGCCATTATTAATTGAAAGCCATTCATCATCCAACTACTAACATGGATACTTTACTACTCCCACCAGTTTACTGTGTGCAGAGCTCTGTGCTAAATTCTCTCCCACATAACCTTCATAGCAGCCCCATGAGGGATATCCTGTTGTCCTCCCCATTTAAGACAGGTTAAGAAATCTGAAAATAGCCGTTCTGCTACTAAGTAGAGAATTAACTCAAGGTTGCCCCATTCCTGAGCCCTGTTCTTAATCACAACCCTGTCCTGCCTGCCACTTCCTGACTCTTCAGCCTTGGAAGAAGGTACAGGGAAAGTGGAAGAGCAGGCAATCCCCTCCTGCCCTCCCCATTATCCCAGTTCTAACATCAAGTAGACCTTTGTGATATTAAATCTGATTGACAGGGTAGAATTTTACAAGTGGAAATGGCCAAGAATGACATCTCCAACAGAAGGGACAGCAGCATGGGCAAAGACAGAGGTAGGAGAATACAACCACTGGATTAACGCTGGTCCCCTTGGAGTGGATCTAAGGATCTGTGTAGGGCAGTAGAGAGAAACTCACCAGGAAAGGTGCAGTGTGTGGAAGGGATCAGACATTGGAGTGTGGGGTGGCCTCTCTAACCAAATCTTGGGGGAGTGGAGTGGGGCCTGTAATTTGGAAAAATAGTAACTTAAGGTAATTCTATGTTGACAAACGTTAAACGTGTTTTTTACCACCATCACCACAATCGGCACCACATGCTATGCTAAGCCCTGTCTGCAAACCGCACGGTATAGGGTTCAGAATCCAGGGGAAGTGAAGCTCTCGGAGGGTTATCTGCACCTAGGCCAAGGGCTGACAATCACAACGGAACGAAAACCTGGCTCAGAAAGTTCAACAGACTGCTCCAGTCAGTCAGGCACCTTCAAGTGCCCTCAGCAAAATAGTATGAGCCGGCAGAGTGGATTGAAGGGTAGACTTAAGTCAGGCCTCTATTCAGGGCCGCGGGACAGGGATCAGGCAGGACCTGGAGACCAGGGGATCACCAGGACAAGGGCAACCGGAGGTTAGGGGACAGGGCGACGGCCGGAGTCTGAAGGAGGTCGGGTGTGGGGCGATACACGCCGAGGGTTTTCGCGAGCTGCTCCGGGGAGGCGCACCCACCGAGGGTGCTGAGTCACGCTGACCAGGAAAGGGCAAGAAATCGCGGTTCGCCGGAGATACGGGGATCTCCTGGCACTGGGCCCACTCTCCGGAGGTGCGGCGCGCATGCGTCTACGCGCAGGGAAGGCGGGATCAGCTCAGGTAGTGAGGGGGTGCGCACGCGTCTGCGTGTGGGCTCGCACGTCCGGGGGGTGCAAGTGTGCGCATGTCCCCGCGCCGGGACAGAGAGGGGGCAGACCGCGGAAGTCGCAGACGCCTCTGCCCGCACGTCTGGGATGGACGTGTGCGCACAATTGCGCATACTCCGGGTTGGGGCAGACTGCGCGTGCGCAGACTAGGAGACCCGAGGACGGGGGAGTCAGCGCCCCCAGGAGGCTCGGAGCTCGTGCTGCGTGCTTCGTGCTGTTCGCCTATTCGGCCGAGTATTATCGCTTCGGGATGTCGCCACAGACTTTTCCCTTTGAATCCACTGTTCGGTTTTTGAAAAGAATTTCCCCACCGCACATGGGCATGAGTTTCCAGCAGAAGAGAAAACTCTGTACTTAGTTGAGGTACAGAGCCCTACCCGCAGCTCCTAGCGTCAGTCCCTCCTTGCAGCTCTAGTACAAACACTGATCATGGTGTATTCTTTCAGCCCGACGTGAGAGCCGATTTATTTTAAGGCTAGTTCTATTTTTTGCCCTGTATTAGAATTTGCCTCTGGCCTTAGCAACACCTCGTTTCGTCTGGCTTGAGTGGCTTCGAGCTGTTCTGCACCCTGCACGTGTGACCATGAAGGAGACTCGCTCCTTGCTCTACTGAGGCCTTGGTTCAGGTGAGAGAGAAACGTACAAACACACATTCCAGCAGGCTGCTAAGTGCTGTAGTGAAAAACAAAGCTGGGGGGAGGCTGGGCTCTGGCCCAACAGAACTGGAGAGGCCCAGGCAGGTGGGCACTGGATGCGGGGTGGGAGTGGGGGTAGGAGGCCTCCTTGAGGTAGCAGGGGTGTATGGGACACCCTGGGGCCTGAGAAGGAAAGGCAGCAGCTAGGGGAGGACCAGGTTGATGGCAGTGGAGATGTAAGAACATGGTGGAATTTAAATGTGCTTGCAGATGCACTTGTAGGACTTCCTGCTTAAGTGAATGAGGAGAGTAAAGATGATCAAGAATGTCTTCTAGCTGCCTGAGCGCTGGGTGGATGAATAGTGGCACCTCTTACCAAGATTGGGAAAGAGGGGGTTGTCTTCCCTCAAAGACTGAGTTTTACGGTCACAGACTGCATCTTCTGTGCAGCCCTGGCTCCCATCCTAGCAAGGGCCTCGCCCCTAGGTGACAATAGTAAATGTTGAAATGAATGACACTCCTGAAGCAATCCTTCCTCCTCACCTAGGTCCACACCCCCAACTCAGTCCCAATATAAGCCACATCCAGTCCCCCTCACAGACAAGCAGAGGCCTGTGCCCAGCCAGCAGACCCCTGTGGAATCATAAGGCCAGCTGTTTGTGTTCCTTCCAGGAGCCTGTCCTTGGAGGTTCCTGACTCCCACGCACATATGGCTGGCAGCCTGACAGTCATGTTGTCCACATACATGGCTTTTCGGTAATTGAAGAGCTGTCTCCAGATCAGGAAGCAGATCACAAGAGAGGTCACACAGAGCACAGAGGAATGTCCTTTCACAGCACCATGGCTGGAATGCAGTGTTTCAGCTACACTCCTAGAGCTGGATGCCCCAGTCTCCCAGCATCCCCTGGTGGAAAAGGAGGGGCACCGTCCTCATAAGGACCTCACCTACCTGTGTGTCGTCCTCCATTTCTTGGCTGAGCCAAAGCCTCCAAGGACCTTCTTGGGGCTCCGGTGAACATCTGTCCTGCTTCCATCCCCACCCACCTGGCATGGAGCTGGGGCTACGGGACTCCTGTCTCCACCACTGTTGTGAATCAGAAGTCAGGGAACAGCACCAGGTACTAGTGTTAAATAGGAACACGTTTGAATAAAATGTGTTTTTCTGTCTAGCATTTAATCTGTCCTGCTTCCATCCCCACCCACCTGGCATGGAGCTGGGGCTACGGGACTCCTGTCTCCACCACTGTTGTGAATCAGAAGTCAGGGAACAGCACCAGGTACTAGTGTTAAATAGGAACACGTTTGAATAAAATGTGTTTTTCTGTCTAGCATTTATTTTTTAATAAATTTATTTTTATTTATTTATTTTTGGCTGCATTGGGTCTTCGTTGCTGTGTGTGGGCTTTCTCTAGTTGTGGCGAGCGGGGGTTGCTCAGCAGTTGTGGCACACGGGCTTAGCTGCTCTGCAGCATGTGGGATCTTCCCGGGCCAGGGCTCGAACCCATGTCCCCCGCATTGGCAGGCAGATTCTTAACCACTGCGCCACCAGGGAAGTCCTCTGTCTAGCATTTTAATGTGAACTTCCAGTGTCTTCCTTAGTATACCCATGCAACATGGCTGTTCCTAAGCAGCCTTGTCCTGAGGTGCACTGAGAAGGCTCTAGGACTAAGTCCTCGTGCTCAGCTTTTAGGCATCTCAGCAGAAAGAAGCCTGAGTGGTACTTGTACGGGTAGGTTATATATTAATGCTCACTTACTCCATTATCCTAAGTTCATGAACAAAGTTTCAATCAAATGCTGTCTTGCTATAAATGAAGATGAGCTGAAATTCCCCTGTAACCCACCGACCTTTTGTGGTTCCCATTTTGCAATCTTTCCTTCTCCATTAGCAGGATGACATCATCCAGTGAGACTAGTCCTTCTTGCCCCTGTGAGGTAGGGTCTGCCTGCCACACAGTGGGTCCCTGGCAAAACTGGGGGAGGTCATCCCTGCATCTGCTCCTTGGAAAGGCTGGCTGGGCAGCTCACAAGCGCCCATGTTTGGTGGAATGTGTGTGTTGGCAGATCACAACCCAAGGAGAGAGTCTGCATCCTTCCAGGTGACCTCCTTCACCACGACATTGGCTCTGCCCACACAGAGGCCTCTTCCAGCTTTGGCCTTCAGGAAGCTAACAGGAGAGGTGTGGTAGGTTGTCCTGCTTTCTGCCCACCCACCCCAGCTCATCCTAATACCCCCAGTGGTATTACCCTTGCAAGGGCTCAGAATCAAAGGACAGGCCGACCTAAACCTACTCGGGTGCAGCTTTTCAAAGTAATGAACCAGACAGGGCTGCTGACATGGTATCTGTTGCAGTTCATTTTCAACAGAGATACAAAAATTATTAAATGTATATTTTAATAAAGCCAATAGTTATTTTACTTATAGGAGCTTTAAAAGTAAGAGTTCCAGTTTGGAAGCGTTGTAACTAGTCACACGAGCAACGCAGCCACGCCCGGCCACACAAAGGACACACACACACACACACACACACACGCACACACATGCGCTTTGGCGAGACCCCTCTGCCGAGCGCAGCACCTGGAATTACCAGTATTCAGAGCAAGGCGGTGCTGAGAACACAGCACCTACAAGGAGACCACACAAACAGCTTCACACAGTCTCATAGCCCATGGAGATGCAATCACAAAATGTCTTCCTTCCTTGAGAAAAACAGATTGGAAAGTGACAATTAGCAATGTTGATGTCACCTGTGCTGGAGCATCAAGGACTGACCTCTGTCCAGGATGAGGTCTTTGGGGAGGCACTATTAAAACAAGAGTACTTCAGTATAACAGAACTTGAAACACAGGGTACTGTAGACACATTACTGAAGGAAATAGAAAACTATCTAACAAGTAAAACAGCCACGGACAACTTCAACAGAGATTAGTGCACACACTGTGACAGCTAACACAGACAAGAGCCACGCAGGGTTGGCGCAAAGCACGTGCCTGAAAAGTCTATGTACAAAATAGTTCTCTGTAAACATGGTGAGGTGACTGTTCAGAACCCACGGTGAAAGGATCATGAGTACAGGCAGCAATGGCATCCGCACACAGCACAAAAGACAACACCCGAGGCCTGGAAACAGCCTGGCAACACAGTACTAAAAATTCAGATGGCTGGGCTCAGACACCCTAAGGGTCCTCTATAATTAGTGTGTATACGTACATATATATATATATTCTTTTTGGTATTTTTAAATATAAATTTACTTATATCCATAGAAAAATGAGAACATAACTGTGTTATTACAATCTTTGCTGGAAAAGCTTATATGGAGTTAGAAAGAATAAACCATTTATTAGTAGTTAACATATATTAAAATGGTTTAATGATTTAAGAAAATATAAAAAAAATATTAATACTGTCAAACTTTCATACCAGAAAATATTATGGATTTTTCTCAATTAGACTTTTTCAAAGATGAAATATGAAAAATTTAAATAAGTTTTATATAAAGAACTTCTGTAACCTCAATTAATATACAGCGGGGTATGCCTAGTCTATATAGATATATTTATTATTTCTCAATTTAAGCACCATTCAATTCTTCTGGATCCATTCTGGCTGGAAAAATATCCCTAAATCCACAGGATGGTATCTATTTAATAGCACATTAACTGAAAGTGAGGTTTGTTTTGTTTTTTAAAGAAAAAACTTTTAAATTAATTCCTATCAACATCCTAATTGGTTTGTCTTGAGCCAGCTCACAATGTTACTGCAATTTCAAGTGTCTCTCTGCAGCCCTTGACCACACCTCCACGTTTGAGACTGTGTCGAAGCCTCTGGCCACGTGTGGAAGGACCTGAGGGCCGAAGGTGTAGCTTCATCCTGCACGCGGACAGCAACCAGCTGGCTCATCTCCACGCACCATTAAGGGCTATGTCTCCAACATGTTTTATGATCCTGCTTTTGTAAATCCGGTAGGGGTTGCACCCCCTGGGTGCTGCTGTGGGGTGGCAAGGGGCTGTTCACCTACAGAAAACCCAGGTGATTGCTTCTGATCACAAATATTCTATACTTTGCCCAGTTCGTATAAGCTTAAATAAAGATAGTGTTGAACAAACCTCCAGCCACTCTATTTGTTATCTTAAAATATTCAATGCATTTTAGGCAGGAGATGTTTTAACTAAAAACCTATATGAAAAATAGCTATAAAATACAGTGATTGGTGTGTGGTCAGTCATCACTCAGTGTGTTAAGGAGGGGGAAGGGGAGGGTTTCAGAAGAATGGTCAGTTTTGCTCTCAGCCTTCAGGCCTGAGGCCTTCCCAACACAGTGGGACTACAAACTTAAGAGAGCTGTGTTTCTCAAAGTGTGGCCTGTGGCCCACCTGCATCAGAATCACCAGAGGTGCTTATTAAACTCGAAGATCCCCTGGCATCTCCCTGAGGAGGGTCAGAAAACTCCATCTTCAGCTGGCCCTCCAGGCGTCTGATGCCTCCAAAGTTTTGAGAAGCCAGGCCTTAAAGGCTTGGAGTTGCCAACCACCCCCATCCCCAAGGATCCCTGCCTGGGACAGGGGTGCACTGGTCCTCTGGGGGGCTGATGCCAGCTAGTTAGCCCTGGGGTGGGGACACTGGCCCCAACAGCTCTGAGCAGGCAGGCAGCCTGGTCCTGGGTCAGTACTGGGGCAAGTAGGCCGGCCTGCGCTCAGCCTTCCCGGGGAAGGCCTTGAAGCCCTTGGGTGCTGCCTTGTGTGCTGGTGGGGGTACGGGCTGCGGCGGGGTCTGCACGTAGGTGAAGGAGGTGGCGTTGCAGTCGCTGGTGGCGGCCCACACTGGGGACTGCAGCATCTGCATGGTGTCGTTCCACTGGCTGCCCGGGCTGGCAACTGCATAGAGTGGTGCACTTGGGCCAGGCAGGGTGCTGGGCAGCGGGGAAGGGTGTTGCCAGGGGGCTTTGGGTGGCCACGTTTTGGTTTTGTTATCCTGAGAGACAGAAGAGGGTTCTTAGTGGCATTTCTGGCAATTGATCATCTGTTCCCACCTCCCCAAATCTCTGGTCCTTATACCCACTGAGGAAACAGGGTGAGAGCCCCAGCCCTCCCCACAGTTCTGGAGCAGCACGTCTAACAGAACTGGCAACATCTCAGACAGATATGTTCTATGTCTGCGCCATCTAGTACAGTAGCTGCTCACCGCACATGGCCAGTGCAGCTGAGAAACTCGATCTTTCTTTGTATTTAAGTCATTTCAATTTAAGTAGCTACATGTGGCTAATGGCTCATATTAGACAGCACAGACCCAGAACTTCCTCTACATGTGGCTCTGAGTCAGCTGAGATAGCTAATCACTTAGACAAAAATCATAGGAAGAAAGGTGTTCACCACAAAGAACCTCTCACGGAACCACAAAGAACCCCTCATTGCTTTGAGGCCCTCTTAAAAGTTAAGCTTTGGAACCTTACTCATGGTCTGTACCCATAAAGCCAGCCCTCTGTGGAGAGAGCAGGGCCCACAATACCTGGTTCACGTCCTCCACTGTGGTAAGAAGAGGCGGTGAGGGCAGCGTGCTGGTCTCCTGCTCTCCACTGCTGTGCTTCCTGAAAGAACCAAGAGCTCAGTGCAGTGGGCACCTGGCTTCCCGTCCAGCTTCTCTCTAGAGGACACCCTAGCCACTTGGCTCGGGTGTCTTCAGGCACTGGTTCTAGGTGGGGAGGCCTTGGGTCCACCGCATGCAGGGGACTAAGGTGGGTCACCATGGAGTGGTGCACTCAGCAGGCCGTCACAGGGCTGGGCTGGGGCAGAGGTGGCGGGCGTGAAGACTGGCACTGGCTGTTTCAGCTGCTGAGTCCACCAGCTCCAGCCTTTTGTTAATTTATTCAACACATACAGACTGATTGTTTACCATGCACTGGGGATAGGTGACAAAAACAAAACAAAAGGCTGTTAATTTTACTACTAACATGAAAAAATTTCTGTTATTATGTTGAATGAAAAAGGCAGGCATAGCAGGCAGAGAGCCAAGTAAACCAGTCTATCAGCGCTGCTACGTGCAGACAGCAGCCTCTGCAGAGGTGGTGCTACAAGTGCCTTTCTAGACGTCTAGTCAGCCTCTCTAATTTCCTGTGCCTAAAACAGAAGTCTTCAGATCTTTCCAAGGCTCAGTCCTGCTCTTCCTACAGTCCTCCGTGTCTCAGTCCATGGCATCCTCTTTCACACAGATGCTCAGGCCAAAAACTTGCGTCTCACCCTTGATTCTTCTCTCTCACACATACCCCACTGACAATTTCTCACCAGTTGCTCTATCATTTTGTTCAGCTTTCTGCTCATCAGAGGCCTCCCTGACTGCCATTCAGAACACAGAAAATCCACCTTTCCCCTCATTCTCTGCCCTCATACCCTACTTTATTTTTCTTCATAGCACCTAATCCAAACTGACATATTTGGGATTTTTTTATCGGCCTTCCTTCAATAGAATATCAGTTTCATGAGGAAGGGGACTTTGATTTGTTTGCTGCTGTATCACCAGTGCCTGGTACATGATGGGTGCTATTGAATAAATGAAGATGTCCCTCCCCCACCCAAATTCAGATGCTAAAGCCCTAACTTCCAGTACCTCAGAATGTGACTGTATTTAGAGATAAGTTGTTTAAACAACTAATTAAGTTAAAATGAAGTCATTAGGGTGAGCTCCAACCCAACATGACTCGCGTCCTTATAATAATAAGAGATTAGGACACAGACACACAGAGGGAAGACCATGTGAAGATACAGGGAAAAGACGGCCACCTGCAAGCAAAGGAGAGAGGCCTCAGAAGAAATCAACCCTGCTGACACCTTGATCTCAAGACTTCTAGCCTCCAGAACTATGAGAAAATAAATTCTTGTCGTTAAGTCCCCAGTCTGTGGTTCTTTGAAATGGTTGCCCTAGCAAATACAGTGTTTGTGAGAATTAAGTGAGAAAATGTACATGAACGCTTAACCCAGGGCCTGGCACAAAGAATGCACCCTAGCTTGTATCAGCAATCACTGTCATCACCACCGTAACTGCTCTGTGCATCCTACTCTGTGTGACTCAGGTACCCTTCCGTCTTTATCTACCTGCTCCCCATTGCTTATCCAATGAAGCTTGACCCTGTGACACGAGGGCCATGATACGTGGCCTCCCTGTCCCCTCCACAGCATGACTTCTGATGCCCTAGCGACCGTGCATGCTCTCTATTCCTGCCCATGTCCTTTAGAACACCACCTCTGGGCCTCTGCTTCCTCACACCCACAACAGTCTCTGCATTTCTTTCTAAACAAATTCTTCTCTTATTTCAGGGCCCATTTTAATTTTTGTGACTACTTGTGAAAACTTCAGATCTGAATATACTACGTAACTATTTTTTTCAACTTTGAAATACCATTCGGGGGTCATTTTATCCAGTTCCACCTTTGACAAAGAAATAGAGGGTCAGAGAGGGCCAGGCCCATGTTCGGAGGTACAAAGCCTGTTGGAGAGCCCAGTTAGAACTTGGTTGTCCTGGTCCTGCTCCTCCCATGGAAAGGGCTGCCTCTGGTAAGGCACAGACCAGCATCAGCAGACCTGGTTCTCCACAATACTCCCTGCCTGTCATACTGGTATTGTGGGCTACCACTTGCATGAGGCTGTTTTACCAGCAAAAACTCAACCCAACTTTAAGTCACCACACAAGCTTTGGCAAGACAGTACTGGAAGAGGCCCTCTGCCTCTTTCACGCACAGCTGACTGGGAGTGACGGGGCTACTGAACTTTGTAAGAGGAATAGCTGTGGTTCACATTTACAGACCCCTCTGTTCTCTGGTTTAAAATTTCTTCATACCTTCTCTGCTTGACAGCAGCAACGAGGTCAGGCCCTGAAAACATGGAGAACAAGCTGTCCCCATTGGCGGAGGACGTCTCGTCACTCGAGCTGGCCGAGTCTCCCTGAGCACCCGACCAGCCGCTGTGCAGGCCATCCCTGAAAGCCAAAGAGAGAAGCTGGTTCTGGGCCTCCTGAAGCCAGCCTGGACACTGGCTGGACAGCCCGAGGCCAGCCCTCACCCCCGCCCCGGCCCTAAAACAACAGTCTTTTCCCTGCACTCATCTCACAATCCAAGAGTGGTCTCTTGTCTCTCTCCTTCTTCTAAAAACTCCTCAGAAGCCTGTGGTTTATAGATGAAATTCATTTTAGACCAAACAAAAAGCTGAGATGGTCTTTAGCTGTGCAGAGTTATTAACCAGGTAGCAATAAGAGATGTAAAAAAAACAGTCCTCAGATGTCTGTATGATGAAAATCCACAGTTCTCTCAATACACTGAACTGAAAACCTTTGGTTTTTGTAGGCTACAAGGATCACATTCCATAAATGATACAGGTTTCATAGCCATGCTCATTTCAGCTAAAGACCGTGTTAAACATGCAATTACTTCACAAACACCACCAAATAAGATCCTTGTCTAGAGCAGAAGAGCCTGTCTCAAAAATCACCAATTTATACCAATGGTGTGTTCACAGGGACACAACATGCCACTTGGCATCCTACAGTCAGTCACAAAACTCTGACCCCCTGAGAATTTGACCATGTGCCACTCTCTCACGTGGGGGCCTAGAAATGAACTGCCCGATAAGGGTGCACAAAGGCCCCATGGGGAACACCCAGGTCCCAAACTCAGCTTCCCTCCCACATCCAGCACTCACCCTTCTGCAAAGAACTCTGGGAAAGGCCAGGTCCGATGGGCATCATCCATGGGTGGCCAATGGCCCCGGGGGTTGCCGGGGCGGCGACCGTGTTGGACTTGCCGCTTCTGCTGCATTGCTTGGCTCACTCCTGCCACATAGCGTGCAAACTCGGGGTCTGAACCCACTGTGTTAAGACAAAGGCATAAACAAGATTTGGGGCCAAACTGGCCTCTTGTTTTCTTCCCTACCTTCTGAGGATGTCTTGGTGACACACACAGTGAAAAGTGGTGACGGGCTACTAGGCTTGTGGCCCAGAGAGGGCTGCAGGATTTGCCCTGCAGTGTGTTGCGGTGAGATGCGGATTTCAGTACATGGGTCTGAAGATGGGGTATGGTGTGTGCATAGGGACTGTCAGGAAGAGGTATGCCTAGTACTGGGGCAGGCTGAATGTGCACAAAGACAAAACAAAGAGAGAACAAAAAGGTTTGCTTTAGCCATGACTAAATTTTAAAGACAAATGCTAGTTACTTTAAAACTTCCCAGGGACTTCCCTGGCAGTCCAGTGGTTAAGACTTCGCCTTCCAATGCAGGGGGTACGGGTTCAATCCCTGGTCAGGGAGCTAAGATTCCCACATGCCTTGGGGCCAAAAAAACCAAAACATAAAACAGAAGCAATATTGTAACAAATTCAATAAAGACTTTAAAAATGGTCCCCATCAAAAAAAAACCCCAAAACAAAACAAAACAAAACTTTCCAGTGTGTGGTGCTACATACTTAACAACTAAGAAAATCAGATGATGCTTCAGCCAAGAAATAACCTGAAAGTTATAAAAGCATCAGGGTCAGATAGAGAATATCTGCCCTTCCCCCTTGGGCTCAACTCTGATCCAGTATTTTCCTGGCTATTGAAGGCAGACTTGCTAATTCAGTTTGAAGATAACAAAAGTGGTAACGAATAAGATAAAATTTAAAAATGCATTAAGAGGTAGATGGAAACGTACTGGACAGAACTGAGTAAGGATATGCAGGGCAGTACAAGTAGGAGGAAAAACAGCATAGGAGAAATTCAGAGAAAGTCAAACAAAAAGATATGGTAGGAAAACATCTATAGGTCACAAACTGAATATGACTCAGCAGTGTATACTTTTTAGCTTCAAGCTGGGAAAGACACTAGGGCTCAATCCCACTCTTAGCTTTTTCTCTCAGGGAGCTGCCATGTGTGCACTGCACAAAGATGCCCACACCGGGTAGAGCAGGGGCTGTGTGTGCCTGTCCAGAGGGGGCACTCTGTTCTAGCTGCCCCTGCCTGAGAGGGTGCCTTCTATAATTCATCCATCCAGAATGCCCTTTCTTAATTTGCAAAAAGGGCTATGTAGACCTTATGCCTTTGGGGTGGCATCTGCAGGAAGCTACATTAAGAACTTGAAGATCAGAAAGGAACATCCAGAAGGAAAAGCTAGTAGGATTCCTATAGGCTAAAGACATAAAGGCTGTTCAGGCCTCAATAGAGATCAAAGATGATAAAATTCTGCCAAACACCATTTATACTCTGGATTTAACTATAGGACTGTCAAAAAATGTACACACTGTTTATCAGCAATTGAGAAAATGTGCCACACCCACCCAGCTGGTGGCAGGCAGGTGGGCTTGCTCTTCCATAGCAGGGTGGAACTGTTTGCCCTTCCCCACATCCCCAGGGGTTCCCCACACCCACCCACTCAAGGAGAGCAAGAACAAGAGACCATGAGCAGCAGTATGAGGAATTCTGAGAAGACATACGAAAACATTTCTTTCCTTTAATAGTTAATGCTGGGTTCATTTAGTAGGGAATCTCCTCTTCTGGTGGTTATTTATATAAATATGTGCTATATTTACTTACACTATTTCACAGCCCTTGTGAATGAAATATATTTTCCACTTCCATATACCATTTGCTAAATTAGAGAAAAAAAGTAATCGATTTCTATATATTTACCTTGCACCTACCCACCTTACCAGATTCACTTACTAATTCTGGAAATTTTTTATTAAGGAGTCTTGTTTTTTTAAATTCTATTTCCAGCAAAGAGATGTGCTCTTTAATCTACTCTTTTCTAAAGCTTATACCACGTATCTCCTTTGTTTTTGTCTTGCTACATTTGCCAGAAAGTTCAAGACAAAGTTACATGCTATTGGTAGTAGCAATTGCCACCCTGTCTGGGTCTTGATTTTTTTTTTTTTTTTTTTGCGGTACGCGGGACTCTCACTGTTGTGGCCTCTCCCGTTGCGGAGCACAGGCTCCGGACGTGCAGGCTCAGCGGCCACGGCTCACGGGCCCAGCCGCTCCGCGGCATGTGGGATCTTCCCGGACCGGGGCACGAACCCGCATCCCCTGCATCGGCAGGCGGACTCTCAACCACTGCGCCACCAGGGAAGCCCCTGGGTCTTGATTTTAACTGGAATGCTTTTGTTTCACTATACAAAGTACTACTTGCTACTGGTTTTTGGTAGATAAGTCTTTCATATTCAAGACATTTTCTTCTATTTATGTTTTACTTCGAGGGGTTTACTTAAGAATTGCTGGTTAAGAATTGTTTACTTAAGAATTGCTACTTAAGAATTGTTTTTTTACCAAATGTCTTTACGGCATCTATTGCTGTATGAGTTTTTCTCATATTGGTTGAAATGACAGATTACTGTACAGGAGCAGAGTTCCTTATACTGACCTACCTTACACTGCTGAAGTAAACCAGATATAACTCCTTTGATACACTGCTAGATTTTCTTGCATCTATCTACACTCATAAAAAGTTTTTATGGTAAAATCATGTTGGCTTCATAACTCCCTTTCCAATCTCTTCTCCTGGAATAGAACCGGGCAGGTTTTCCACTTCTTGGTGCAATTTTGGTAATGTATGTTTTATTAGGAAAAAATCCATTTTCCATTCAGTTTTCATATATGTTGTCATCACGTCATATGTGGTAATGTCTTAAAGTTCTTTTAATCTCTCCTATACATGTAGTTATGTCTCCTTTCTCTTTCCTAATCTTTTCTCTTTGCTCTCTCTTAATCAGCATTATAATAAATTGGTTTCTCTATTTTATTGGTCTTCTAAAGATCCTTCTTTTAGATTTATTTACAATGTCTATTATACTTTTCTTTTAAATTTAATTAGCTTTGGCTTTTACCCCTTTTTTTAAGTTGAAGTATAGTTGATTTACAATATTATGTTATTTTCAGGTGTACAACAACTTTTATCCTTAATTAATTCCTCCTCCTAGTTTATTTTTGTTTTGTTTCTAAATTCTTTTTCTAATTTCCTAAGATAACTGGTGAATCTTCACACTGCCTAGGGCAGGAAAAGCTATATTCTATGAAGGCAGGAGGGTGCCTTACTACCTTTCACTGGTTCTAGAGTTTAGGCAAAAACGAATCACAGAACAGGTTATGTAATCAGGAAAAAAGCAGCCCACGAAGGGCCAGCCATTTTAGCTCCCATGAATGGGAGGGCCCAGATTGAAGCCCTCCTGAACTATGGGACTTTGAGCCATTCAACTTCTCTTAGCCTCAATTCTGAGAAAATTAGTTCCACTTACCTTATCAGACTCATTCTAACCACTGCTTCCTACCTTTGCTGGAACTGCCCAATACTTGCCATCAGACAGTGAGAAAGGGTCTTTAAAGGGGGATTAAGTCACTGCCTCATATAAGTAAGGATGTGGTAGATGGGCCCTATGAAGTCTTTGGTGATAATATTTAAGTTAAAACCCCAAGGTGGAGAGGTGGGGGCTCACATACCTGCAGGATCAAAAGGCAGAATCTCTCCCAACATCCCAAAGACTCCATCGCTTTGGTCACGGTTTGGCCAGGTGTTATTTCTAGGTCCCTGTGGTTTCTGTCCCAAAACCTCCGACATCATATTATCCATATAACTGCTCACCAGACCCAAGCTGTACAAGTCAGAACTGAGATCAGATATGCCAGGCCACTGGCCAAGGGGAGACAGACCGGCTCCAATGGGTTGTGTTGGCTGCTGGGATGAGCCGTGTACCCATTTCCCAGGAGCCCGATGCTGGGGCAGGGGCTGCTGCGGTCCAACAGGTTGGAGCAGGTGTTGGTAGTACTGGACCTGGGGTTGTTGTTGCTTTGGGGACTGCTGCTGAGGTGCCAGGCCCGGCTGGGGTGTCAGAGGTGTGTGTGCCCTAGCCTGGGCAGGCCGTGGTGGAGGGGGCACTGGCAGTGATGGCTGCTGTGGCTGCATAGCTCCTGCCTTCTGCTCAGTCACCATGGCTATGGCAGCAGAATTACGCCTTGTCACCAGTGGGGAGCCCTGATGTGACTGGCCCATGTTAAAGCCCGAGAGAAAATCTATCACCTCCTGCATTTCCTGATCGGTTGGTAAGTTCATACCCTTCTCGTCCTTGCCATCATCCCCTTGCACGAAGCTGTCATGCCTCTCCATGAGAAAACCATTGGCCATCTGATTACTGGAATTCTGAGCTGACTGTGAAGGGTCTGCAGTCCTAGGGAAATTACCAATGTTCAAAATGCTTTGTAATCTTGAATCAGTATTACTGGGCATTTTGGCCTTCTCTTCTGAATACCCAGCTATGAAGATATTTTTGGAAGGGGTATTTGGAATGGAATAATTTGTGCTGCTGCTAGAGCTGGTACATGAAGCTTTCTTGGTGAACCGGGATGTCAGTTTGGAGAAGGTCTTCTGCAGGCCACCTGAAGATTTGTTTCCATTCCCAGAAGGCAAGTCAGCCTGATTTCCAAAATCACAGATCTCCCTTTGAAGCTGGATTTGTATGCAGGGTAAAGCTTGTTCCCTATTTAAAGAGAAATGCATTAAAAAAAAGGACAAATATACAAATTGGACAATGAAATGGATCTTTTTGGTATTTAAGAAAGACTTTTAAGAATAAAAAGACCTCTTTGTTTGGTATCAGGTTCATTTATTTTACAGATAAATAAACACCCAAGAGTTTTAAAAGTACATAATTTAAGCACTTACTATCTATATTTATTATAAAAAATCTACCATGTCTAACGCAGGGCTGTGAAAACTGCATTAGATTTCTGGCCTGAGGATTTTGAGTGAAACTCTCTGACCACAACACAGGAGAGCAAAACATGGCTAGAGTGGGATACGCAACTGGCAGAGGCCGGCTCTGTGCCTGGATGATGGGGAATGGGAGCCCGGCAGATCCAGCAGAGGGTCAATGGACAAATGCACGCAGCAGAGAGGGGTGAGTGGGCGGGACCCAGGGACACCATGCAGCACTGTTGTCCTTGGAAGTAATTCACAGACAGTGACAAGAACAGATGGTTGTTACTTCTGAAGTCTTCCAAGTACTTTTTTCCAGTACTGAAAGAAAGCCCCAGAGATAGAAAGGGCATGGGTAGAAGCTGGGCAGGTCATGGCTGGTGTGACCCTGGATAAGTCACCTCACTGTTCTGGGCTCATGAATGAAGACATGGGGAGGGCCCACGGCTAGATGTTTAAGGTCTCTACTGGTTCTAAAGTTAATTCACAAAGAGATAATCTTGCAACTGTCAGCTACTTTCAGATATAAATAAATGTCATGCAAGATATAAGTAAATTTTCTAAGTATTTTTCTGCTCTTAGTTCATAAGGAGAATGTGAGTTGGGTTAAAATCCTCTTGATGTACTTAACTCTGAAATCATAAAACAAATGAAGGCAAAAATGTTAACACTGGGGAATCTGGGTAAAGGGCAATTCTTTGTACTACTCTTGCAACTTTTCTGTAAGTTTGAAATTATTCCAAAAAAAAGTTGCCGAATAGTTCCCTTTCTTGCCTTATTTACTAACATACTATCAGTGACGTACTCTCACATGACCCTGTAAGTGGTCACACTGTCCCTAGGTGTGGACCTGAACGTGAACCAATTCAAGTGCTGGGTGGGGACACCAACCTTCCTGCCCTCCAGCGGGTGAGGTCCAGCACAGCCGTGTAAAGCACATCCACCAGACCCAGGGTCTTCTCGGGATCGAGGCTTCTCTGCAGCAGGGACATGGTAGCGGGGTCTTCTTTCAGGCACCTAGGCATGAACCGGGCTGCGTGAGTCTGGGCTGCAGTTGTCTGCAAAGGGGTTTCAAGCAGGCCTTATACAAAAGGCCACACCTATTGGCACCAAATAAAAATTTGGTAATTGTGAGAACATTAAGAGGATGACAGGGCTAACACTTGTACTTGTTGCTCCACAGAAGGAGGAGGAAGCAATAGGGCTTGGGGGTCTCCAGAGACTTCTGTCTAGAGTCTGTTTAGTAGGAAGAGAAGAGTTCGGTGGAGGGTTTGCCTTCCAAGGGCCCTAATGCCCTCTCACTGTCCAACGTCGGCTTCGGCCCTTATTTTCCTCTCTACCCTGCTGAGATTCTGTGCTCTGGCACAGTATGTACTCCTTTACAAACTTTTAACATAACGTCCCACCCCTCCCTCCTGCTACAGCACTTCACACCTGTACCTAAGAAACCAAGGGTCAGTGGAGGGAAAATATCTGTCTGCCAGCCTGGCAAACTTCAGATAAACAATAAACATGGTTTTCCCATAAATTAATTTTTTCCCTTTCCAAGATGACTGTTTTACCTTCCCCCTCCTCAAAGCTCTGCTATCCCTACCATCTCCCATTCTTTGCTATCTCAACTCTCACTTAATTGAGAAAACACATAAGCAGATGAGATCTATTTCAACCACCCTCACCACTAATCCCACCAGTTCACCAGTGTCTGTGCCCACACACCCTGCCTGCCCTGCTGTCAGAGCACAAGACCTGCTCTTGCCATGGGCTGACCCTCCACCTGAGCATCACATGTGCCATACAGCCTTGCTTTTTTCCCAAGGACCTCACTCGAGTAATCACCCCGTTTCTTCCCTGTGATATTCCCTTTGGCAAACAAACCAGCATTGTCAATCACCTGCTCTTAGCCCCACATCCACTCCAGATACTGCCCCACTTCTCTGCTCCCCATTTTAACAAAATCACAGTCTCCTCCTCTTCCTTACCTCCTATTCTCCTTTCATCACACTCTGACCAGGTGTTCATCCCTGTAACTCCACTAAAATAGCTTTTATCACACAACTCAGATCTTGCCAGAGTCAAGGGTCAGTTACCTGTCTCCACTTTACTCAGTCTCTCAGCAACATCATGCAATGTCTCCTTCCTCCTGGATCACTGTCTTCTGCAGCCCTGGTGACCCCAACCTTGCTCCGTTTCCCTCCTACCTGGCTGGCAGTTCCTTCTTGGTCTCGTCCTCCTCCCCCTTCCCCTCCCTCTGCATCGTGGCACGTTCCAGGCTTCGTCCCTTCTCCTTAGAGGACTGCACGTGGTCCTATGGTTTTATAGACCATCCCTACAATAAAGACTCTCAAGTTGTCTTTGCCAGTCTAGACCTTTCTCCTGATCGCCACCCTCAGATATCTAAATGCATCTTTGACAGCTCTCCCTGCACACCTACGAGGCAGCTCAAAGGGAGCCTGGTCAGTACAACTCTTGATCCCTCTCCTCCCGCCAAAACCACTCTGAATCCTATGACTTCCCCAGTAAGCACGCAGCACAGCTGTCTACCTAAGAGTCATTGCTAGTTTTCCCCACTTCCTACATCCAGTCTATCAGCAAATCCTGCCGGCTCTTCCATAACACAATCCGAATCCAGGCAATTCCACCACCTCTCTCGTTACTGGTCTACTCCAAGACACCACCAGCACCTGCGTCTCAGGACCAGCCTCCCATGTGATCTCCTTTTCTCCAGTCCTGTCCCTCCAAGGCCCACCCTCCACATAGCAACAGAGCCTCCTGCAGCACAAATCAGAACACACCACTCCCCTGTGCAAAACCCTCCAGTGGCATCCTATCATGACTGAAATAAAATCCAAACCCCTCACCACAGCTCTTTGTGATCTGGCCCTCCTGCCTCTCTGGCCACACCTCTCTTTGCTGTCACCTCTCCTCACCTTGTCTCAGCTATGAGGCCTTCTCACACGCCCTGAATAAGTTGGGTTTGCCCATATCTCAGGACCTTTGCCTGTACTATTCCCCACTGAGAGCTGCCTCCCACCATTCAGGTCCCCACTGCCCACCCAGGGCACCTCCACCAAAAGGCCTTTTCTGAGAGGGAGAACCAGGAAGATGCTATCTGTCTGTTCCTAGGCTCTCTGGGAGTTAAATGGTGAAATCAACACTTGCAAAGCCATCCTAAGGAGGCGGCAGCACACCCCAACATGTCTTTGGCTTGAGAAGAAATATACCTGTGAGGATGTAAGTTGGCCAGCCTCAGAAACACTGGAAAAAGTGAGCAATAAGGCAAGCTCTGCCAGTGCCCAGTCAGACCCTGGGCTCCTGGGAGAGAATCTTGGCCAGTGGACCTGGCCGAGGTTCGTGCACCTGATTCTCTCAGCCTGGAATTGCTGATTACCAGGACACACTTGTTCTATGTTCCCAAGCCAACTTCCACTTGTGATCTGGCTGGTCACATGTTTGCCCACTAGATGAACATTTTTTGGTCATGCAGAAAGGAGTTCCTGGTGATAACAATAATTTCTCTTTCTAAACATCAACAAATTGGCATTTTTATTTTATTCATCAGTCTTGACAGTTGATCAATAAAACCCCCTGAAGAGACTAAATCCATTCTTTTGACAAATCACCCAGACTGGCTCAAAACCTTCTACCTGTTCTTAGATAAAATCCAAGTCCCTCAGGGACCCTGCAAGTCCTGGCTTCTATGAATCCCCGTCTTCAACACCACCTAGCATAATTCCAGCCACGCCAGCTCATTCCTCAGGCCTTTGCATTTGCTGTTCCTTCTGCCTGGGATAAGTTCCCCATCTGCTCTCTGCACGGCAGGCTCCTCTCAAATGTCACATCCTTAAAGAGACCCTTCATGACTGACCTCATCCAAAATAGCCTCCTCCTGCCATCTCTACCTGTTATTCTCTATCAGATGATGTCACTCTACTCTTATTCCCCTCATACGCTTGCCAGTGCTTGAAGTTAACTCCTATGCTTATTAGCTGTCCCCTCCCCAACCCCATGCCATAACAAAGCCAGCTCTATTAGGGGCAGGGACCCTGTCTGTCTTGCTCATGATTAAATTCCCAGAGCCTAGAACAGTGTCTGTCACATATTAGGTACTCAGTAAATATTTGTTGAAAGAAAGAATGGGTGAATAGCTTAAATATGACAAGTTAAAAAAATCAAAGTAAGGTTTTACTTCCTTTGGGGGAAAAAAATGTATCTGGCAGCTAGACACTTCATTTTATTAAAATCAAAGCATATAATAAATTCTTGACTAGTTTTGCTAATAGTTTCACTTTTTCCAAAGGTGGAATAAAGCAATCACTTCTTCTTTTTTTTTTTTTGGTTCATGGGCCTCTCACTGCTGTGGCCTCTCCCGCTGCGGAGCACAGGCTCCAGATGCGAAGGCCCAGTGGCCATGGCTCACGGGCCCAGCCGCTCCGCAGCACGTGGGATTCTCCTGGACTGGGGCACGAACCCGTGTGCCCTGCATCGGCAGGCGGACCCTCAACCACTGCGCCACCAGGGAAGCCCAATCACTTCTTTCTGAGTTCTTCTCAACAAGCACATATTCTGTAACTTGAAACAAAAACATAAAACTTTGCATTTTTACCAAAAGTAGCCAGCAGAGGGAGCCTCTCCAAGTAATTGCAGTCTATGAGGTCTTTCAAGGAGGTGCAATGAATTACAAAGGAAATCAATCATACAGGGAGAGGTGTGGAAGTAAACTGAAGGGTTAACCATTTTAGTACTAACTGTTTATATTCACCCAATTATCTAAGAGTTGAAAATGTTTTCTTTCTTTTTTTTAAGAGGATGTTGGGGGTAGGAGTTTATTAATTAATTTATTTATTTTTGCTGTGTTGGATCTTCGTTTCTGTGTGAGGGCTTTCTCTAGTTGCGGCAAGCGGGGGACACTCTTCATTGCGGTGCGCGGGCCTCTCACTATCGCGGCCTCTCTTGTTGCGGAGCACAGGCTCCAGATGCGCAGGCTCAGCAGTTGTGGCTCACGGGCCCAGTTGCTCTGCGGCATGTGGGATCTTCCCAGACCAGGGCTCGAATCCATGTCCCCTGCAGTAGCAGGCAGATTCTCAACCACTGCGCCACCAGGGAAGCCCGAAAATGTTTTCTTTAAAATGAGAATCCTGGTTAAGTTTAATATTTTTCAATAAGAACGTGAATTAGAAAACAAATTAAGAATTCAGGAACACAAAAATCTTACAAAAAAGTGAGCTTTTAATCTACTGCTTGGGGAATTCCCTGGCAGTCAGTGGTTAGGACTCCACGCTCTCACTACCGAGGGCCTGGCCTGGGAACTAAGATCTTACAAGGCACACGGCACAGCCAAAAAAACAAAAAACAAAAAAACACAACTACTGTTTGACAGGAATGAAGATATGTATATAAATTAACATTATGCCGTATTAATAATCAAATTTAGAAATTTGGGGAAGAAACTCATAAAAGGGAGATTTTGGGATATGAAGTAAACTGCCAACCCTTACTTGATATATATCAACAAATTCTAAAACTTTGGGCAGAATCTCCACTGGACGCCCCCCTCACATTTCAAGAAGAAACGACTTAAATACAATTCGAATGTATAACCCATCTACCACTTTAGTCCACATGGGCACCAATAGTGCCACTGAACTCTATCTCTTCCTACCTAAATGCTTTATACATTTCCTATATAGTTAAACATTCATTCTGATAATTTTAATAGCAAAAGTCTTCCAATATAGGCTTAATTTTTCTTGTTTACTAGTAAAGCTGTGATGCCGATCCTTCATCTGAATCTGTGTGCACATCACATGGCTAAATCCCTAGAGGTGGAACTGCTGAGGTCAGAGTCCTTATTTTAGGCGTCTGACAAATGAAACTGCCCTCCAGAAAGGCTGTGTGATTTATTCAACAACATCTGTGCCTGTTTTTGTACAGCCTGGCCCAAATCTAGTACTGTTATTCTAAAACAATTCAACAACATGATGGGTAAAATGACATTGTATTGTTTTTCTCCTTTGCCTTCCTTTCTTTGTTAGGTGAGGTTACACATGTTCTTCATCTCTTTGTTGACCATGCCTCTTCTGACTTACCTGGCCATGTGCCTTGCCCATTTCTTACTGACCTATAGGAGCTTTTTTTTTTTTTTGTGGTATGCGGGCCTCTCACTGTTGTGGCCTCTCCCGTTGCGGAGCACAGGCTCCGAACCCGCAGGCCCAGCGGCCATGGCTCATGGGCCTAGCTGCTCCACAGCATGTGGGATCTTCCCAGACCAGGGCACGAACCCGTGTCCCCTGCATTGGCAGGCGGACTCTCAACCACTGCGCCACCAGGGAAGCCCTCTGTAGGGGCTTTTGTTTGAATAGGTTAAGAAGAATACTTTATTATAAGTTTACAAATATAATCAAATAATTAAAAATAAGAACAGCTCAGTCTGCCTCCAGATTTGCAGTGACACTGGGTGTGTAATGACATGAGCTCCAGATCAGCAGGGTTGTTGCTGGAAGGAGAAGAAATGGAAGAAGAGAAGAAGTTCTATGTTCTGCACTCAGCTTTAAAGAACTGCTGGGTGACTTAGAGAAAATGATATACTCTGTTCAAAACCTGTGGACTCAGTAACGCAAAAAGATAATATTGCTCATTATGACCCATGAGTATATAACATTTTAGATGCATTACTGGTCAATGAGACTATTTTTCAGACATCTTGGCTTCCTTATCGTGTACCGCTAATCATGACACATGGCATTAACATACCTCCACTGACCACAAACCCGCACAAGTAGTAAGACCTGTTGTGTGAGCTAGTGTAGGGTTTGTCCAAAACAATGCAATCTTTTCAAAGATGTGCAAACATCAATCAAAGCTTAGGCTTGTGTTAATGTAAGAGTCACGTTACCATGTGGATGGGACTTGAACCACAATTCTGGAGCCTTCTAAACTGATTTGTGGGGCATAGGCTTCTTTATTTTCAATCTGCGCCGTATCAACCACCACCTAACAGAGAAACAAAAACAAAAATCAGCTTTCAGAGAGGAAAACGGATCATAAACAAATCAAATGCATGAGCCTATCAATGCTGAGTGACTCTGGTCTCTGGTAAGAACTATTCCCCAGCAAGACAGATATGCAGAGACCAGTCAGGAGCCCCACAGACACAAAAACAAGTAATAAAGGTGACTGAAAACAGTCATACTTCAATAAACAGAAACACATTTGAGGTGCAGGAGGTAGCGAACTCTGCAATCATTTTCAGTACTTCTTCCAAATTGTAAATATGTTAATTAGGAATTACTTTGTTTCTTTTGTTTCATTCCTAAGTATTTTTTCACTTTATGCACTTGAAAGAAGTAAAAATGTCATTAAAAATCAAACCAATGCTTTAGAAAAGCTTATCTGCAATGACTGAATCCAAGCCAGAAGTCGATGAAGCTTTTTGTAAAGACCATTTTATCCTCAACCACCAATAAAAACAAAATTACTTCAGGAAAAATGAAGAACCAACCCTTTTCTCAATGATTTCCTCTTATTTGGAGGAGAGTTTTTATTTTTTATTTTTCATATTTTGGGTCATGCCATGCAGCTTGCGGGGCCTCAGTTCCCCAACTAGGGACTGAATCCAGGCCACAGCAGTGAAAGCATGGAGTCCTAACCACTAGACAACCAGGGAACTCCCTGGAGGAGTCTTTAATACTACACAGATGATACAGTATGCTTTGTAATTTAAAGTGTCTGATAAAGTGATGAATATATTTTCAAATAACTAAAAGAATTTTAAGAAAATAGTCATAAAACACTTTAAAACCAAATCTGTAACATTTCAGAAAAGGCAAAGCCATGCAGAGTTGCTTATTAGGATTCCAAATTCAGCCTCTAATGGAGTTGATTTCCATGTCTGTAAAGAGAGTTCTCACAGCTGGTCTGCAATGTCCTTTGGAAAAGACTTCCTGTCCAAGTAATAGCCATTGTTGGAACAGGCAGGTGTTTCCTCTCTCCTCCCATCCCCAGAACAATAATCTAAAGGTTCTTTATCAGTCACAAACAATGGTGTCCTGGGATCAAGACAGGGAATTAGGAAGAAGTTTTTGCTCTTTGAATAACATGGGACTTTTTTTTTAAATGATGTTTTTTCCAAATAGCCTTTTGGGGACTTCCCTGGTGGTCCAGTGGTTAAGACTCTGTGCTCCCAATGCAGGGGGCCTAGCTTCAATCTCTGGTCAGGGAACTAGGATCCCACATGCATGCTGCAACTAAGAGTCTGCATGTCTCAACTAAGGATCCGGCATGTGGCAACTAAGACCCGGCACAGCCAAATAAATAAATAAATAAATAAATATTTTAAAAACTAAGCTAAAATCTTAAAAAAAAAAAAAAAGCCTTTGGGTCCTCCTGCCTTATTTTACATACTCCTTTCTGGAGAGCTTATCGCCATGGTTCTCCTAGTTTCAGCTAAAATGATCTTTGGGAACCTCCATACTTCAGCAGGGGGTCTCCAGTTTACTCTTTTTCTTAGGGGTTCCTATACTAAGGAACAGATCTTAAGGGAAACGTAACTCACCACTGTGGACAGGCCCCCACCTGGCCCTCTACAAGGCAGTACCACCCTGAGCTGGGCCACCTGAGCATGCACTCACACCAAACAAAAGGACTGCATCCTCCCAACAGCTCCTTTTATGAATAAAGTAGGAATTAGAGTAAGAAACAGTTCTTTAATTTTCTAAATCTCTAATTAGCTTCCTTTAATCTCTGAAATGCTATAACTCTTCAAAAAGCAGTCATTTAATTCTAGAAAGTGGGATAAGAACATAAGGTATACAGGTCAAAGGTACCTAACAAAAACCAAGATGTTGATTTCCTGACCCCACCCAATTTTGGCAAAAGTTATTCTTCTCACCAGGGGTGAAAAGACCAAACTTACCTGAGTTGATGTTGTTATTTTATTGCATAAACAGAGAACTGGGATACAAAGTGACTGCACGGGGGCACTACTTATACCATTGGAGGAGGTGATACTTGAGCTGACATCAGGAAAATGAGAACGAGTGAGTCACGTGAAGATCTGAGAGGAGTATTCTCAGGAAAAAGGAGCATCAGGGGCAAAGGCCTGAGACAAGAAGAAGCTTCGTGTGTTTCAGCAACAGAAAGACATCCACTGTGGCTCCAGAGTAATCAGGCCAGGTGAAGGGTCCTATCAAATCGTTACTAATGTAATGGTTTCCTTAAAATCAGGAAAGCCTGAGACATCATTTTGCAACTAGGTCCCCTGCTAGTACATATTATCAATCTATTAAAGAAAAAAAAGACTTTTTAATGCTGTTCCTCCTTTACCTTTTCTATCTGGTCTAAAACCTGCAGCAAGCAAAGCGCTTTTTAAATTCTCCAATGTTTTCGCACATGTGCCCACACCACATCCTCACATGCCTGAAATGTCCTCCTCTATTCTCTCCCCCATCCATCACATGTGCTCACTCACCAGTCCAGCTTGGCCAAACAGCAGCTGCACGGCGGTCTTGCAGGCACCCCGCCATGTGGATGGGCACACCTGGTTCAGGACTTCAGTCACAGGAAAATCGTCCCTGGGTGTGATTCCATTATAGCAGCCTGCCTCCTTGATCAGCTGTAACATTGTATGCTACAGATTGATAAAAAGAGAGTTCGCACCTCAAAATAAAGCCATACCAGGTTCTAAGACTTGCAGAAATGCATTTACAGGTACACAATAGTCCTCAAGAAAAGAGCATTTTACGTACTCCCATATCATGTCATTTTAATTTCTTAAGTAATTATCGTTAATTACCTTCAAAGATTTTCTCAACCCTGTAGCGTGACTGGCTAGATATGAATACATGTGCGTTAATATACATATGTGATTTCTATTCTAGCACAAAATATAGCATTATTTAGCAATGTGCTAATGCAAACTGGTTGAGGAATTTTGAAATTCTGAATAAGGAAACAAAATCATCTGGCAAAAGTAAATACCAATGAAAACCTCATCTTTATTTTGGATGAACAAGTGGTCAGGTATGCAGACTCTGGAAACAGACTGTATAAGCTCCAATTCCAGTCTACAACTTTCTAGCTGTGTGGCCTTGGACCTCAGTTCCTCTATCTGTCAAATGGGGAAAAGGGCAGTACCCACTTTATGGGTGAGCATTAACTAGACAATGCATGGGAAGCATTTGACACAATGCCTGGCACACATGATGCTCTGCAAATAGTCCTAATTACTTCAGTATTATGACAATATTTCTCCTCTTATTTATGAAAGTCCACTGAAACATTAATCATAAACAGCATCTTATAGTGTACTTTCAAAACCCTGTATTTTACACATTTTAAACAAAATTATGAATAAAACTAACTTGGCAAATGTCTCATTAAAAAAGTCACCCTAGGGGCTTCCCTGGTGGTGCAGTGGTTGAGGGTCCATCTGCCGATGCAGGGGACACGGATTTGTGCCCCGGTCCGGGAAGATCCCACATGCCGTGGAGCAGCTGGGCCCGTGAGCCATGGCCACTGAGCCTGCGCGTCCGGAGCCTGTGCTCCGCAATGGGAGAGGCCACAACAGTGAGAGGCCCGCGTACGGCAAAAAGAAAAAAAAAAAAAAAGTCACCCTAGGAGCTTCTGATTTGGTGAACACATGGAGGTGCTGGGACAGCGGTGACTGGAGAGAACATGGAACCTCCAAGCCCCTTCCCCATGCCTTGCCCTAGGCATCTCTTCCATCTGGCTGTTCCTGAGTTACGTCCTCTCATAATAAACTGGTGATCCGGAACTCTCCCAACAAGTTTGGATTCACAGCATCAGTGTACTCAGATCAAGATACTGTAAGGAGGGTATGCTGAGGCAGACGTAGCACATTATTGAAGAAGTTCATTTACGGCCGTATAACTATAAAATGGTCACAGCCACTGCCTTAAATGCCAAAGTTTCCTCGGACCCTCTCCACACACTTCCTGGATCCCCCGGCCTCTCTTCTGGCTCCAGCGACCATCTGCCTCTGAGGACCCTGGCCCTGATCCCACTTCGGGGCTCCAGACCCATACATCCAATTGCCTGCTGAGCAGCTCCACTTGGACATTTCAAAAGCAACCTTAAAATCACGTCCAAAAATATATTTTATGATGACTATCCCCGAGCCTCAATAAACAGCACCAAAGCAGCTGTCCAAGCCAGAAACCTGGGCCTCATCTCCTTTCCCCTCCCTCTCACAGCCAGTTAATCACTGAGTCCTGCTTATTATAACCTCTAGATTGCTCGTGAACGCTTCCACTCGCCTCCCATTATCACTTGATGGGGCCATGGCCAAAACCCTTCAGTGCTGCTCCCCTCCCAGCCACAGTCCATCCTGAAGTCAGGGGGATCTTTCTGAAATGCAAACCTCATTACGCGACCTATCTTGGTGGGATGCCAGCCACCTGGGGATGGAGCCCAGCCCTCACACTGGGGGTTTTCTGGACTCTCTGAGCTGCTTTTCCAGCCTTGGCTCCTACCATGTCTCCCCTTGTTCTAGATGGTGGCCCTCAGGTCTGACTACATATTAGAATCCCCTGGACAACTTTTACAAAATACCAGAGCCCAAGCCTTACTTCAGGACAATTAAATCCGAGTCTCATTAGTGACTGCCCTGGATGGCCAGGGGGGCCCCAGCTACAGCTCTAAGGAAGATCTTCAGCTCTTGGGATGGGCTCTCACTTCCTGGCCATCTCACAGCCTCAGCCCCACCCCCATACTTATTATTCAGGTCATTCTCTGCTTAAAGTCCTCTTCTCAAGAGTCACATCTCTTAATCCTCCAGGTGAGGCCCCCTCGTTCTGTGTTCCTAACACAACCTAGTGGGTTGTCAAATCTCCTAGCCTGGCACCAATGGATGTTCAATAAAGACCTACCAAATGGAGGAAAAAAAAAAACAACAAAAGTCACCCTAGTCTGCTTTTAGACACCAGTTTACTGAGGAAGGTCAATGCCTCCCGTCTTCACTTAAGTTTTGCTTTTTAGTCTAGATTCTTTACAAGCCCTCAGGCTTCCTTAAGAATTCTGTTTTCAAGTTCACACCCAGTTGTTGGAACCCCAAGGAAAGCTACCGTCTTAAGTTTCAGATTGTCGGCGGCCGACTCGTTGAAGGAGACACCCTTCAGGAAGTTCGATCCTATCTGCACAGGGACGGTGGGAAGCTCACACTGCATGGGCTGTGGCGGGGTCTGCCTCCGCCCTGTCTGCTGTGCTTCTGCCTCGCTGCAGCAGCCCTGGAAAAGGGTTGGATAGGAGAGGAGAGGTGACTCACAGCTCACCTCTCAAGACATTTGCCTCATGTGGATGGCATGAATGCCAAACCACAGCTCCCAGGAGCTACCAGAAAGAAAAGCGTACCTGCAAACTGGCTTCAATTGCCTTTGGATTCAGGTGGAAACCGGCTTTCATTGCATATTCACAGTGACCTAAGCTTTCCAGAGCTATTTTATATGCCTGCAAAGAAATTGTTTTCAAGAATGAAGATTACACAGCAGATTATAAACTGACTGGTTCAATGAAAACAGAAATTTTAAATTTCTATAGTTATTAAAAGACATGAGGCGAACTACCATCTTATTACTCTTTCCAATTGGTTCAGCATCATGACTTTAACTCCCTCCCTTGTTTTCATCCCTTAGATATTAATGTGCCGGTTCTGAAAAACGTACTTGCAGAGCACTGTCAATCTTTATGTTCAGTTCTTTTAGCTGGTGCTCAGGAATTGCTGCACTTTGAGAACAGAAGAGCTGTTGAACTTCAATTCCTGCCAGACAGCCATCACAGCCTCTTTCTCTTAGTCTAGATGTTGCCTGCAACAGAAATGGTGACTGGTAGGTAAAAGAGGATTTCACAGATACTAGCAAAATTAAAAAACCAGAAAACAACTATAGTAAAGCTAGAAACTATCTAAGAATTAGATATAAACCAGACATTCCGGATTGTATTACGAAGTGAGCAGGCAGCCAGAAGTTCTGAAAGACTGAATCAAGCACTGAAGAGAAAGCAAACCTGACATTAGAACTGGCTTATTTAAGAAACCCCTGGGAATTCCCTGGCGGTCCAGTGGTTAGGACTCCGCACTCTCACTGCTGAGGGCCTGGATTCAATCCCTGGTCAGGGGACTAAGATCCCACAAACCACACGGTATGACCAAAGAAAAGAAACGCTGGAAAAAAGACTTACCTACCTGTTATTTATTTTATATCTACATTACATATAAATTACTTACACATTAAAAACATTCACATTTTAAATTTCCCTGCTTTAAAAAGACAGATACCCTAGTATATTGGCCCTTGGAGTTTCCAGAATTAAACAATATATATATGGTTGGGTGGTCCTACACACCAAAGTAAAAAACCTCACCAATAGGAAAAGAATAGGAAAAAAACAAACACTGTAACATTAAAGGAAAAACAGAACTTTTGAAATCTGCACAGAAAAATGAAATACTTATTGTTTAGTCACTAAATATGTTTATGAAGAGTACATAAGAAAAACAAGAAGAAATTAATCTGTGTCTTGTGATGAAATGTTATCTATATATATGGGTCAGGACTAGAGAATACAGAAAAATATATATTTGATTTACTAGATGGAAGGAAGGATTCAGGATGAACTGTCTTTCAATTTTTCAATGTCTGTTTTTATTGCAATAACATTTGTGCAACAAATAACGTTTTTTAACAGTTAATTTTTGTTCTTCTAGGCCAAGGTAGGAGTTGTAATATTTACCAAAATTGCAGGACTAAAGGAAGTTAACTAGCAGCTATAATGCCATAGATTTCCAAAGCTCCACAAATTCTGTACGAATACCAACCATTCCCTGAACCCTAACAGTCTCACAGTTTAAAACCATTTGACTCTCTTTCTAGAACTCTTCCATTTAGTCAAATATGTAGCCCACAAGGTCTTATGTTAGGTGTCTCTGGATAGACAGTGGAGCACAAAACCTGGTCCCTACCATCTTGGAGCTGACAGCTTCATGGGTCGAAAAGGCAAACAAATAAAACATTTAAAAAATATAAAATGGAGAAAAACATCCCAAGGGAAATAGAAAACTGAAACAGGGAGCGCCCGAGAAACTGAGAAATCATCATTTAGGTTGAGTTTAAGGCAGAGGAGGCAGTCAACAGAAGTGTGGGGTGGGGGTAGGACAGGCAGAGATGTCAGCAAAGGAACTAGAACCCAGTGAGCAGGGGAGAGTGGCCACAGATGAGGCTGGTGAGGAGGCAGGGGCCAGACTATGTGGAACTAGGCAGGTCATGGGGATGGGTACACACTTTACCCTAAGGAAATGGAGAGACATGAAGGACAGCAAGACAGAAAGGGGAGAAGCAAGTCCAGCCACTGAAGCTGTCAGGGGAGAGTAATGATTCCCTGAACTACGTTAGTGATAGTGGACACAGAAAGAAAGGGACAGATTTGCAGTCATATTTTGGAGGTAGGATATGCAGGGCTTTCTTATGGATTGTATGTAGATGTGACAGAAAAACTGGAGGATAAATCTCAGGTTTCTTGCACAAAGGACCCAGTGTGGGATGGCACTACATGCTAGCACAGGGAAGATTTGAGGAGGAACAGTGTGTGCAGAAAGGCTAAGGGCTGAGCCATCTGAAAACCTCAGGAGGGCAGCAGCTGAATATAGGGGCCTGAGCCCACGGGGGAAGTGAACCGGGCACACACATTTGTGTGCTTGTAGCCCCAGCCCACAAGCAGTTTTTAAAGTTCCAAGACTAGACGGAGACCCTCTAGGGGAGAGGGCATGTAGAACTGAGCCTTGAGAAACATATTCATAAGTTATGTTGAAGAGAAGCTAGCAAAGTGGATGGAGAGGTTAGCCCAAGAGCTAAGAGGATACCTAAGAACACCTGGTTCTCCACAAGGAGAGAGGATTTCCAGGGCTCATGTCGCTGTGAGCTGCTGAATGGAGTCATCAGAATCCTTGGATTTCTGCCAATTATTTTTGGCAACATGGAAGGCACCAATGACCTTGACAAGACAAGGTATGTTCTTGTGTAGGAGTGGAAGCCAGATTTTAGTGAACTGAATGATACCATTTTTATAAAGTTTCATATTGTGCAAAACAATATATTTATGGATACATACATATAGAATAAAAATATAAAAATATGCATAGGAATCACAAACTCCAAAATCAAAAGAGGTTATCTCTAGAGAGAAAGGAATATGAATAAGATAGTGGAGAAGTACAAAGGGAATTCAAGTGCATTTGTAATAATATTTTCCTGTTAAAAATAAAAGGTATGAGGGCTTCCCTGGTGGCGCAGCGGTTAAGAATCCGCCTGCCAATGCAGGGGACAGAGGTTCGAGCCCTGGTCCGGGAAGATCCCACATGCCGCGGAGCAAATAAGCCCATGCGCCACAACTACTGAGCCTGAGCTCTAGAGCCCGCGAGCCATAACTACCGAAGCCCACAAGCCACAACTACTGAAGCCTGCGTGCCTAGAGCCCGTGCTCCGCAACAAGAGAAGCCCCCGCACTGCAAGGAAGAGTAGCCCCAGCTCGCCGCAACTAGAGAAAGCCCACGCGCAGCAACGAAGACCCAATGCAGCCAAAAATAATAAATAAATAAAATAAATAAATTTATTAAAAAATAAAATGCCAACAAGAAATGTGTCATCGCCTACTCCATCCCCACCTAGCTACCTGGCTGACCACTTACCCTCCATATACCCTCCAGCCTCTTCTCCCTGGTCCCTCTTCCTAGCTTTGCTGCACTTCTTGACGGAGGCCAGGTCCTTCCCCTGGGCTCCTGCACACCTCCATCACGGCCCCTCAAACCTGTTTTTGAAAGACTCTTCTCCTAGGAGGCTGTGAGTGGAGGCTACTACCTCAGTGCCTGCACATGCCTGGCATGAAGTGGGCATTTACAAAGACATTCACTGTTAAATGAATGAACAAGCTAATGACAGCAGTTGAAAACTCACACTTCTACATAAAATGGCTCTTTTATGAACCAACAGGTAAAGGCCCTCTGGAGGCTCTCCTACCTGAACAAAGGGCACCAATCTCCCCAAAGTCAGGGTTACCTCAGCAGCCCCCCGCCAGGACCGCACAGCATCCTCCAGTTCTGGTGTGTGGCCCATGCCAGATAAGCCGCCGCCACTGCTGCTGTTCTTTTTTTCTGGCACAACAACCTCGGCAAAGCAAGAGTGAGCCACTGGCTGGACCTTCTGTAACGCCTGGGTCAAAAACTGGAAATGGACCTGCACCACTGTCAAGAAGCATCGCCCCAACACCTGTGAAAACAAGAGAGCCAAGGATTTTAAGGCTGTGGGTTGCTACTGCATGACCGCAATCAATTCTCAACTATCAATTTGAGTAGAGGTAACAATTAACTGGAAATCTGAAATCATATGAAGTTAAAAAGTCACCATGCTTTAGAAGGATCAGCCTTTGTTCTCACGTTTGGACCTGGGTGGCCTGAAACCTAGAAATCAAGATGTTTGAACCAAATAGCAAGCTCCAAGGTTCGAATGGGCCTTCCCCTTCCCGTCTAGCCTCCCTCCACTCCTGTTCTCCACTCCCCTCATCTGGACTCTGGCACACACCAACCCTGGTTGT
>NW_006798798.1:4845486-4871006 GCF_000442215.2 Lipotes vexillifer | reverse complement strand
CTGAACCAGAGCAACCCACAATTCCAATTCTGTCCACACAGTATTCAGAGGGCAGAGTAAAAGCCAGGTGATTAAAAATCCAAAAGGTCAGTTTGACTATAAGAAGACATTCCATTGGAAATGGAATCCAAAGATACAGGTTATTTTGGTAACAGTGTTATTAACATAGTTATTACATAGTTATTAACATAGCTACATGTCATATTTCCAGTCTTACAAAACAAAGCTCACAGATCTGTCTTCTAGGAGTCAACAAAACATACTGGTAAGTCCATTTGTCAGAACAGTAGAAACCCACTCACCTGATACGTATTAGTAGTTGGTTGGTTGATGCAGTAGTCCATTAAAGTAGAAAATTCATTTAAAAAACTACCATATACATGCTATGTTAATATATACTATTAATATGTAATTATAATATATGTACTAAAAATATACTACATACCATAAACATCTTAAGATACAAATGTGCCTTTATCTGCCAACCTCTGGCATTGGCTAAAGCTGTTCTCTGACATTACTTGTTGTTCCCCGTTTGCTTTCTTGTGTTAACTCCAGCTACAAGGTGTTCTCTATGATTTCCTACTTCTTTTTTCTTTAAAAGACAGCAAGAATTTGCTGCTTGCAAAGCAACTTGAGCAGACACTTTCCGGATTATTGACATGTCCCCCTAATCTTTTACAGTTGTTTTAGCCATACCAAATTCAACAACAGTAACAACAAAACCTTTTTGTAACTCCTTTATCATGTTCCATAACATTCAAAACATTTTTTTTTTTTCACGGTACGCGGGCCTCTCACTATTGGGGCCTCTCCCGTTGCGGAGCACAGGCTCCGGACGTGCAGGCTCAGCGGCCATGGCTCACAGGCCCAGCCGCTCTGCGGCATGTGGGATCTTCCCGGACCAGGGCACGAACCCATGTCCCCTGCATCGGCAGGCGGACTCTCAACCACCGCGCCACCAGGGAAGTCCCTCAAAACATTTTTAATGGAAGGTATTTCATATTTCATTGGCCTATACAGTGGATTACTTACTAACAAAAAATTACTTATTTTATTGAGTTTGTAATCCAACTGGAGCATAGCTGAGAGGGCCCACTAGTTGCCAGCTCTCAGGGCGCTGCTTTGGGGAGGTGGTGAAGGTTTCCACTGCCTTTTACAAGAAACTAAAATCCAACCCCACTGCCCACACTTTGGCCCAGTCCTGTCCCTTGGAGAAGCCAAAAATAAGACTCAACCTTGGACCTATCACCTCCCAGCACACATTTCAGATGCTGCCCTTTTCCACCCCCACTGGGCAGAGCTCTTCTTCCTGGAGAAAGAGAGTCAGGCAAGCTCCCAGTGGTGACACTTACTCCCTCTTGAATTATTTTCCCCTGTGGAAATCACCAGGACAAAACTAAAGCAAACACACAAAACTCACACCAAAGCATCCTCCTTCTATAGGGAACCATCAGAAATACAGGCTGAATTCCCACTCAAACAAACCTCCTGGGTCTCCACTCACATCTCCCTCAAAGCTCCTCCCCATCAAAGATGGGGCAGAGTGAGCTACACAGAATAAGCAGACCTAGCAACCTAGGGACTTGTGCCACAAACAGAAAAAACAGTATTTAATTAGCACTGTACATAATATCAGCCAGCCTGAACGAAACACTCAGCATGTATTTCACCTATGCTAAAGATTTCACACTGATTATCTCATTTAATGCTAGGAACAACCATATGAGGTCATTTCCATTTCACAAACAATAAGACTAAGGCACAGAAAGGTTATGAAACTTTGTCAAGGGGGCACAACTGGATGTGGCAGAGGGGTCACTTGACTCAAGTGTCTATGCCCTTAGCCATTGTGCTCCCCTGCCTTCAACAGGCTCTACACACCTGGAGACAGCTGTGGGCTGGCAACACTGAGACCAGACACAGGACAGCAGCTCAACCTTAACTGGCTTAGGCCAGAATGATATAGTGTCCTGACGCTCCACACAGAGCAAACCCAGGAGGAGGAGTGAAGCTGGGTTCTCAGGCACACAAACTCTCTCTCCTCCTCTTTCCTTAGCCTCTTGGCAGACTGTGGCTGAGGGAGGAGGAGGGAGAAGTGGAGATGCCATGTCCACTGGAGATGCTAGGCTCATATTCTTTCAGCTTCTGACAGATACAACTGAGTCATTCATTCTTTCAACAGATGTGTAATTTGTGAATGCCTCATATGTACAAAGCACAAAAAAGCCAGAAGATACTACAAGAAAGACAGCGAACAAGTCACTGTCCTTGTGAGGGTTACCTTCTAATGGTGGGGAACAGTTAAGTAGATATGCAAAGTCAGGGGCTACTGGAGAATGAACATTAAGGAGTGAGGTGGGAAGGAAAAGGCTCTCTGAGGAAAAGACCAAGGGAACAGATGGAGTAACCCCTCTCCCTTTGAAAGGAAAATTCTGAGAAAGGCCTCTGAAGGCCTGATGCAGTGTCCTGGGCCCAGAACAGGACATTCTCTGATAATGCTGGTCGATGCTAGGCTGGGGGTTGGGGAGGGTCCTCTTGTTGTTAGGGGTAGAATGCTGGAAGGAGTATGCTTCTGTTGCAGGAGTAAATGGGGGGAGAGATGGTGGACAGTTTTAAAAGGCGGACATTCGGAATATTGTCTCCACCACTTATTACATGCTTGACCTTGGATGAGTCATTTAATCTACATTTCTTCCGTGTATAGAAGAAATGATGTGAACAAGAGCTCAGCATTTCCCTCCCCCACCCATGAGGTATGTAGCACACATTTGGGTTGTGACAAAATATTTGTGTTTTAAACAATTCATTAAAAGCCAATCAAACCAAAGGCTACATCCTGGACCTTGGAAAAGCTTTTTTATTTATTTTTTGGCTGTGCCACGCGCGGCATACATGGTCTTAGTTCCCCAACTAGGGATCGAACCCGTGCCCCCTGCAGTGGATGCATGGAGTCTTAACCACTGGACCAACAGGGAAGTCCCTGGAAAAGCTATTTTAAAAATATCTATTCTACAAGTTTACCTAAACTAACAGATGTATAAACACCACCTTTTCCAGATAGAGGACAAAGCTCAATCTCCAGCCTGCCTCTGCCCCCCTTTTCTCTACAATATCTCCTGTCTTAGACCAGCTTCCCTCCCGTAACAGACTCCATCCTCTCCATCACAGGGATGAGCCAGTCCTTGGGGTATTCCTGAGAAACCTGGAAAGACATAGAGACTCTAAAGTTATGAATTTGTAAGCATGTGACCCAAGGGCTGAGGACAGCTACTTTCTCTTTCACAGGGAGAACGTTTCCTGGACTGCAGGATCCAGTGAAGCTGCAAAACAGATGTGGCAAGCTGGTGGACAAATGAGTGGAGTGGTCAAAGAGAGAGACATTTTAAATGTCAATGAGTTTAAACTGTCAGTGTAGCTATAGAGTTCCATGTCTATCAACCTGGAACTTCCAGCTATTATTTACTGAGTGCTTAACCCATACCAAGCACTTGACGTGCAGTGAAGTGACTCAGGGGGGTGACAGCAATTCATCCATTTTATAGATGACAACACCGAGGCTTAGAGAAAGAAAGAAACTTGCTCCAGTGTCAAGCAGGTAATAAGTGGTGCAGTACAGATCTGATGCCAAGTCTGACTGACTCCAAAAACTGTGTTCTAACCATCAGACTATGCTATCTTCATATGACAAGATCCAGGATGTAGTCACGACAATGACTAAGGATACCAAGAAGGGGAGAGGAACCCTGTGCAGGAACCCTCCCATAAAATGTTAGGCCCTAGTGTCAGCTCAGTTCCCTGGGCTCAGTTCCCTGGGCTGAGAGGCATGGCTCAGTCTTCTCTAACTGTGGGAAAGGTATTGCGACAAGAGTAAAAAGTGGGGTAGCCTGTGGCACTTCAGTGTGGCATGAGTCTCAAAGTTCATGATCTGCACAGCAGACTGCTAAGACTGGCTGCAAACAGCAATGATAAACTGGGAGAGGACACACAGGGCTTGGGAAAAGAAGCAGCTTCTCTTACCTCTAGAGGAATTCCAAACCCCAAAACATCTGTTCAGGCCTTCAGCACATCAGTCCCATTCAATAATTATGAAGAAAGCAATCAGATTTAATCTTACCCTTGATGTTTGCATTAGTAAAAAAAAATATCCATTCATCCCAAGGCATCCCAAGTTGATGGAATCTGGGGCAATAAGAGGCTATTATCAGACTTGCATTAAGAGAAACATTTTGGTGTGACTTGAATTCCTCATAAAGGCCCAATTCCTGAATATAGACAATAAGCGACCTTGCCACTTCTGCCTCCAAATATCCATGGAGCATTCTGGATTACTATAAACAGCCAATGAGGATCTACTGGAATGAAACCTTGTTTTCTGGGAATCCCTGATGGCAGAGGAAAAGGGTACACGTTCACTTTCTCATTCCCCTATAAATGTACCACATGTGCTGCTAAGGGGATTATGTTCATAAATATAACCAGGAAACCTTTTCTTTTTGGTGATTTTTATATTTTATTAATTAAAACCAACTTTAGTTTAAGGTCGTCCTATTTTGAACCCTAAAAGACCACTCTTTCTACACCAGCATAGTCAACTCTACCTTCCTAGAATATTTTCACAATTTTAGTTACTCCTCTTCTAGGGCCAGGGCCTGACTCAGCCCTTACTATATCTGCACGTGCTGAAATCACGAAGTGCCCAACTCCACCCCACCTGCCACACACCTTGTGATTTTCACATCAATGTCTAAGTTCATTTTTTGCTCAGCCTCACTGAACAATTCGTCTTTCTCACATCCCTGCAGTGAAGAACAAGTAAAAGTGTCACATATACCAATACTGTCAAACACTTCCAGGGGTTCTAGCATTTACTTCTGATCAGTTTAAAAGTCGAGAATGAATGAAATGAAGTTGATCCGGATTGGCTGCTTTTATTAGAAATTCTAAACTCATTCAGTCATTTCTCTCTCTTCAAAACTTACTTGTACCTTAAACATTCCCGTTGGTTCCACGTGTTCCCAATCTTTTATTCTTACGATAATTCCAGAGTTATTACATAATGACCTAACCAACAGACCAGAATGTGATACAAAGACCTAAATGTGTCTCCAGAGAAATAAAGAATGCAGTAGACCATGCCTGGACTATGGAAAGTACCTTATGGAGATTAAATTATGGCATAAAAATGTAAAAAACAAGCTTACTGAAACTAACATGTATAGTCTGACCTAAAAACTGATTAACAATGAGCGCTTAAATATTTTTTTTAAAAAAAGCAACTAACAGAACAATAATCTCTTTGCAGTCAGTATTAACCTAGAGCACAAAGAAGCTGCCATGCTATGTACAGAAGAAAGAACTAGTGAGGAGAGAAAGCTAACACATCCCCAAGGGTAGATGAGCCATCACCAAACGTTAATCATTCAGACAAGATTACATTCTGCCCCTGGATATGCTGCTTTACTGCTGGTAAAAATATCCACAGACACAGTTTCTGAACTCCTACTTCATGGGCCAAACACTGTGGTGCACAAAACCTTTTACACCATTGCAAATAAATTACGGGGAAAAGATCAGCTAAATAAAGAAATACACAGTATCAAATATTACTAAATAGATATAACCACTGATTACATGTTTCTGATACAGCCTACATTTGTACCTGTAGATTTTTTTTTGTAAAACTAGATCATGTTGTATGTTATTTTATAGCCTGCTTTCCAAAATAAATCAAAAATTTATTACATGCAACACACATAGGAAGTTATTTATTTATTTATTTATTTATTTATTTATTTATTTATTTAATCACCGCACTGCTCAGCTTGCAAGATCTTAGCTCCCCATACAGGGATCTAAACCTGTGCCCCTTCAGTGGAAGCACAGAGTCCTAACAACTGGACTGCCAGGGAATTCCCAGGAAGTTGTATATTTCAGCTACATTGCTATCAATCGTAGTAACTAACAGGATAATTATAAACTAACAGGATAATTATAAACTATCACCCAGGACATGAAAAAGTGAAAGGCCAGTGAGGGGAACTAAGTCTATGGTAGACAAAGGAGGAATGGTTGTTATTGTTCAATAGGTACAGAGTTTCAGTTTCGGAAGATGAAAAAGTTCTGCAGATGGCTAGTGGTTGATGGTTGCAAAAAACATGAATGTACTTAATGCCACTGAACTGTACACTTAAAAATAGTTAAGGTGGCAAAATTTATGTTATGTATAATCTACCACACACACAAAAAAGTACAAGTGCTTCTAGTCACCCCCTCTGCTACCATTCTATTCCAAGCTACAATCATCTCTTGCTTGGATTACTATAACAGCCTCTTAACTGACCTTCCTGCTTCCTTTCAATTAGGATTAGTTTTATCTACACAGAACAACAACGACAACAACAACAACAACAAATGCAGTGGTTTAAATAAGAGCAACGTTTACTTCTTTCTAAGGTAAAAATAAATCTAGGGTTAGGCAGTCCAGAGCTGGGATGGAGGCTCCTGGGTATCACAAGGAGCCCAGTTCCCATCTTTCTGCTCTTCATCCTCACACAAGGCTTACATACTGGAACTACCTCATAGTTCTAAATGGTTAAATGACCTTCAGCCATTCTGCCTGCATTCTAGATAGTAAAAAACTGGAGGGGGGGGTGCAGGGAAGAAGGTAGCACCCTTTTTCCCTCTAAGAAAACTTCCCAGCAGTCTCATCCAAAACCTCTAGTTACATCTTCATGAACCAAAACTTAATTCAAGTGACCACTCCTAGCTGTAAGGGAAGCTGGGAAGTATAGTCCCTTTTCCATGCATAATATTCCTGAAAAAACAAAAACAAACAAACAAAAAACCCTCCAGAGCTTTTGTTGCTGTTGTTTTCTGGCTGCGCCATGGCAGCTTGTGCGATCTTAGTTCCCTGACCAGGGACTGAACCCAGGGCCCTGGCAGTGAAAGCACCGAGTCCTAACCACTGGACAGCCAGGGAATTCCCCAGAGTTTTGTTATTAAGGAAGAAGGTAACACTAGATGTTGGGAGGCAACTAGCAGTCTCCTCTCTCCCCTAGAGGCTACTTTCCACACAAGAAGTCTTATAAAACAAAACTCAGATTATTTCACTCCCCTGCTCAAAGTCTTCCAATGGCTTTCCATTACAATCAGAAGAAAATCCAAACTCCTCATCTGTCCTACAATACCTTACATGATCTGGCCTCTGACTAGTCTCTGAACTTATTATTTCCTATCCCACCTCTCTCTACTCTTGCCATACCGACCTTCTTGCTATTCCTCAAAAACTGTGAGCACAGCTCCGGTCTCAAGTTTTTGCACCAGCCAGTTCCCACTACCTCAGGGTTTCTCAACATCATGACTACTGACACTGGGGGCTAGAGAATTCTCTGTTGTGGAGGGCTGTCCTTTGCAGCGTAGGATGTTGTTAGCAGCATCCCTGCTCTCTACTCACTAGATTCCAGCAGCACTGGTTGGGAGATGCAGCCACCACAACCCCTCAGATCATACTGTTTTGAATAAAATGTCAAATCCTTACTGGTAAACAAACTAACAAAAAATTAAAATTAAAAAACAGTAGAGAAATCTCTTCCTCGTAGGGTGACTTTTGAGCTGCAAAAGAGCTGCAACAGAGCTCAAATGTGGCAGTCGACAGGAGCTTTTGAGTATCCAGGCATCTGTTTTGCTGCAGGACTAAAACATAACCTGAAGGGCTACAAGGAAGAGATATATCAAGACTCTACCTTCTCCAAATCAATTTGAATTAAAAATCAGAAATCTAAGAGCTTTGTGCTCCTGCAAACTTCTGCCTTTCATGATCTGGGGTCTGAGTCTGGTCACCTAATGTTCTATACTTCATGCAGAAACACCATCTGGCCATGGGTGTTTATGTGTGGGGTAGGGGAGATTGGACATTGGTCAGAGGCAGAAAGAGAAACTGAGATCCTAAAAGATGACAAAAATTGTCCCCTAAATACATAGTGAGTCACTGAATTTCTGATTCCCTAACATGCAAGTCCAGTATCTTTTACTCTATCATACCTCCTCCTTCAAGAGGACTTCACTGCGGGTCCTCTGGTGTAACATTCGAGTTCTTCTAAATGAGTAAGATTCCTCTCACTCTAGCCCTAGCATGAAAAAAAAATGCCATTTTTCTGACAATCAAAGATACTTCCAGACATTGCCAAGTGCCCTCTGAGGGAGAGCCCACCCTGACCCCATTTGCAAATGAACCACTACCCTACCTGGAGCATCCTTCCCCCTGGAATTGTACAACTATCACTCTGACAGGCATTGCTCAAATGTCCCACCCTCAGAGGCCTTTCTTCTACCGCTCTTTCTTCATCATTCTTTATTTCTCTTCATAGCACCTCTCACTACCTGACAATATGTTTGTATGTGCCATTTATTTTTTCTCTGTTTCCCTACCTAGGAGTTGAGTTGGATGTGGACAGGGTCTTTGTTTTGCTCTCTGTTGCATTCTCATTGCCTGGCACACAGTAGACAATCCTTCTACACATATTTGTTGAAAGAAAGCAGTTGCTACTCTCCACATAAAAGCACCAAACTAGGCCAAGAGCAGCATGGTGCCTGCAGAGCTGAGGGCAGGACATCATGATGTCAGCATCTATGCGCAAATGACAACTCATTCTCCCTCCCCAAACACTTCCTGCTTTCTTTCCCTGGACAGCTCTTCTGCAGCCTGCCCACAGACACCAGCTGCAACCTTGAGCTTACTTTGAGGGTGATATCACCAACAGGCATGGGGGAGATCACGACTCTTCTGGAGAGAGAAAGTCCATAAACCACGCAAGGCTTTCCTGCAAGTGACACACTCATCCACTGAATGAAGAATCAGGTATAACATTTGTTACGCCTTGGAACTGTATGCTTATTCTTTCAAACCGAGAACCAATATAATAATTAACGGGTATGCTGTTGAGGGAATAAAGGGTATATATAATGGAGTAAAAAGATGTATTTTCCGGATATGTTTGCATATGCATGTCTGCTGCTATCTGTACAGATACATAAAACAATTAATAGTGTTTCTGTCTGGAACTGGGATGGAGTTGGAAGAGAGAAGCATTACCTTTGGAGAAGGGACTTATGCCATTCAGAAGTGTTTGAATTTTTTACCTAAGCATTCATCATACATAAGAAAAACTAATTTGTTAAAATTAATAATCAATAGTAACACATCCAAAGTACTCCCATTAAAATGAGGACCAAAACAAAGATGCTCATTCTTAACACTGATTGTTTTATACATTAAAACCTATGATCAGGGAGTTCCCTGGTGGCCTAGTGGTTAGGATTCTGGACTTTCACTGCCATGGCCCAGGTTCAATCCCTGGTTGGGGAAGGTCCAGCAAGGTGCACCCAAAAAAATTAAAAAAAAATAAAAATTAAAATTAAAAATAAAACCCATGGTCAACACAATAAGATATATAACTACTGGAAGGGAGGAGATACATGTAGATGACATGACCACATATACAAAAATAAACCAATTGAAACATTAGAATTATTGAATCCAGTCGCATGGCAGGAGACAAGACAAAAATATAAAAATCAGTGGTGCTTCTATGTTACAGAAAAAACTTTTAAATATAATTTCATTCATGATAGCAACTAAAATAAAGATTACGTAAGAAAGTTAAGAATATACATAGCCACTAGAAAGGAAATTATGGAACTTTACTAAGAGACATAACAAAAGGCCTCATAGAAGACATAATAAACTGCTAAGATCCTGAAAACAAAACAATTTAGCAGGTGTATCCAGGATCATAAATGTGTTCCCCATCACATCCTTTGACACGCACCAGCTGGCATCTGCAGTGTGGCCTCCCCAACATCTAGTCCCGTGGCTTTGGAAGCAGCCCTCAGGGAACCACTCCCCCTGCACTCTCAGTCTGGTAGTACCCCAGCCCCAGGAGTGGGTCCACAAGTCAGGCCTGACCAGTCGGTGCGTTAGTTTAACCTTTCTGGCCACAAGGTCCAAGGACAGGCAAGTGACCCAAGCCAAGCCAACCAGACTCAGTTCTAGAACTTTTGTCAGAACCTGGGGGAAAGCAGAGGTGCTCTTTCTGCTGAGCTGTTGGCAACTCTGGCATGGAGACAGTCTGAGTCTGTTCAGCACTGTGTTAGCCCCTGGAGCCAGCCATGCCCAAAGAGCTAACTTTCTTCGGTTTCATGGAGTCAATACATTGTTTTGTTGAGAGGCAGTACAGCCAAGAATTGGTACTCCATTATAGAGTCAGACTGCCTGGGTCTAAAGTCTGGATCTGCCATGAGGCTTTTGATAAGCTGTTTAACCTCTCCACACCTGTTTCTTCGTCAATAAAATGGGAATATGAATAGTACCTAACTTACAAGGTTATTAACAGAATTCAGTGAGTTAATGTGTACAGAAGAAAGTGCACTCGTCTAAGCTGTTTTGAGTTTGGTTTCTGTCACTTGTAGCCATAGTATTTTTTTAAAAAAAACATAACAAATCATATCAGTCAAAATCCCCCTTTAGGACTTCCCTGGTAGCGCAGTGATTAAGAATCCGCCTGCCAATGCAGGGGACACGGGTTTGAGCCCCGGTCTGGGAAGATCCCACATGCCGCGGAGCAACTAACCCTATCTGCCACAACTACTAAGCCTGTGCTCTAGGGCCCGCGTGCCACAACTACTGAGCCCACACACTGCAACTAATGAAGCCTGTGCGTCTAGAGCCCATGCTCCACAACAACAGAAGCCACTGCAATGACAAGCCCGCGCACCACAACCAAGAGTAGCCCCCGCTCGCCGTTAAGTAGAGGAAGCCCACGTGCAGCAACAAAGACCCAACGCAGACAAAAATAAATTTAAAAAAAATCCCCCTGAAAAAAATCCCATCTCACTCCGTATAAAATTTAAACTCTTACCAGGGCCTACCAGGTTCTCTCACAGGTTAGGTAGGTGGTTCTGGTGTGGGGGCTAGGTCCCCTCACAGTGAGCTGGGTAGGGGGGACACTGAGCCCACAGGCAAGGCTTGAGGCTATTTTCCACCTGCGTCACAGCACTGCTCACACCTATGGTCACAGTCTACTTATTTATCAGTCTTGCCCACCAGGCCTAGAGCACTTTTTCTTTTTTTTTAAATTAATTTTTATTGGAGTATAGTTGATTTACAATGTTGTGTTAGTTTCTGCTGTACAGCAAAGTGAATCAGTTATACATATACATATATCCGCTCTTTTTTAGATTCTATTTCCATATAGGTCATTACAGAGTACTGAATAGAGTTCCCTGCACTATACAGAAGGTTCCTTTTTTTTTGTTTTGTTTTATTATTTTTGGTTGTGTTGGGTCTTTGTTGCTGCACACGGGCTTTCTCTAGTTGCAGCGAGCAGGTGCTACTCTTTGTTGTGGTGCACAGGCTTCTCACTGCAGTGGCTTCTCTTGTTGCAGAGCACGGGCTCTAGGCACGCGGGCTTCAGTAGTTGTGGCATGTGGGCTCAGTAGTCGTGGCTCGTGGGCTCTAGAGCACAGGCTCAGTAGTTGGGGCGCACGGGCTTAGCTGCTCCGCGGCATGTGGGATCTTCCCAGACCAGGGCTCGAACCTGTGTCCCCTGCATTGGCAGGTGGATTCTTAACCACTGTGCCACCAGGGAAGCCCTCTTTTTCTTTCTAATTAATTAATTTATTTTTTATACAGCAAGTTCTTATTAGTTATCTATTTTATACATATTAGTGTATATATGTCAATCGCAATCTCCCAGTTCATTTCCCCCCAACATACCCCCACCCCCACCCCCTGCTTTCCCCCTCTGGTGTCCATACGTTTGTTTTCTACATCTGTCTCTATTTCTGCCTTGCAAACTGGTTCATCTGTACCATTTTTCTAGATTCCACATATATGTGTTAATATACGATATTTGTTTTTCTCTTTCTGACTTACTTCACTCTGTATGACAGACTCTAGGTCCATCCACGTCTCTGCAAATGCTTTTGATAGTCCTCACTCATCTTTGCCAGCTTGCAGCCAGCTCATCTGTATTTTACCTTGGAGGGTGGGTGGTAGCAGCTAGGTGAAGAAGAAAGCAGGCCAGGTGACTGGGGCCTCCTCCGGGAGCTAGTGGGGCCTCAGAAGGGATTGGGAGTGAGCAAGGACTCACAGCGGTTCCTTTACTTTCCCATGTCTGGACACTTCGGCATTAGCTAGGTCAGAAAGGCAAGTCTCTTGGAGGGATGGACACTGCAAACAAATCCCTTGGCACAAAGACTGCACTGGCCTGGAACAGTGGAGAGGTAAAGGACACAACCCCTGTATATGTTGCGCCCAGAAAGATTTCATCTTTACAGACACTCAGATTCCTGATCTGTAAAGATGAGGAAGCTGCCAAAACAGGCTATTATCCAATTCTGTGAAATCTCAGAAGCTGACTAGTAACCATAAAAATTTAGAATAGGAAGTAATTCAGGAAAGGTAGTCCTATGTTAAATTACATTCCATGAACTGTTTTATTTCTGTTTCATTCTAATTTGCCCATCAAACCTCATTTTTCCTTACATTCACTCAAGACGTTTTAGTAACTATGTAATGTTAAATCACATTCTCCTAAAAGAAAGCAACATTGCCATTTTAGTCACCAAAATTACGAGCACAGCATTCTTTCCCTGACTCCTACCTGCTGCTGGGGTCCTGCCTTCAGAGGTTTCTTTTCTCTATTCTCATTTTCTTCCTTGATTCACTTTTATTTTCATTTTTCTGAAAAGCACCTGCCTTTCTTCTCATCACTATACCTTAATGACACTCTCTGTGATATTGTGATTTATAATAAATATATATTTTGGTCTTCTTCCAAGGTTCCTGGCACACAGCTCCTAAAAACCCTTGGAATTTTCTAAGTGATGAGAGAGAAAGTATCTTTTATTCATAACAAGCCTCTTTCAACCATACCTGAGTTTATGTCAACGAGGTGACTTTTGGAAAGCCCCTAAGGATGCGGGCTGGTTGCCAGGGGAACCAAGTTTGAAACTTTCAGACCAACCCCTCTGGAGAGGGGAAGAGGCTGGAGACAGAATCAATCACCAATGGCCAAAGATTTAATCAACCACACCTGTTTAATGAAGGCTCGAAAAAACCCAAAGGACGGGGTTCAGAGAGCTTCTGGGTTAAAGAACAGGTGGAGGTGCTGGGAGGGTGGCATGCCTGGAGAGGGCATGGAAGCCCACACCACTTCCCACATACCTTGCTTTATGCATATCTTTCATCTGGCTGTTGCTGAGTTACATCCTTTTATAATCTAGTAAGTAGAATGTTTTTCTGAGTTCTGTGAGCTGCTCTAATAAAGTAACCAAACCTGTGGGGTGGTCAGGGGGACCTCTGATTTGTAGCCAGTTGGTAAGAAACACAGGTAACACCCTGGACTTGTAACTGCTGTCTAAGGGGGCAGGGTGGGGGGGTAGTCTAGTGGGACTGAGCCCTTAACTGTGGAATCTGATGCTAACTCCAGGTAAAAAACATCAGAACTGATCCAGAATTGCTTGATATGGGAAAAACCCCCACCAACAAACTTATGACCACAGCGCCAGAGGTGCAGTATTTTGTGAGTAGACAGAAAACAGAGGAGTTTTCCTAAATACTTCCCTTTCTGTTAGAAGACCACTTCACATGCACAAATCACTTATGAAATGGAATCATTTATTGGGTGTTCCTGGTACATTACTTCTATCATGTGGTCGAAAGTTTCTCTCTCCCTTTTTTTAAACTTGGAAAATGTCCAAATATACACAAGAACAGAATATAACAAACCCCCGTGAACCCATCAAAAAACTTCAGTAACTATCAACATTTTGTCATGTTTCTTCATCCTTTTCCCCTACTCCACCTTTTTCTGCTGGAATGTTTTGAAGCAAATCCCAATCGACCAGGACCCAGTACATGTTCAAAGTTCCCAACTTATCATTTTTTTAATTAATTTTTATTGGAGTATAGTTGCTTTACAATGTTATGTTAGTTTCTACTATACAGCAAAGTGAATCAGCTATACAACTCTTGGGAACCCTGTACCAACACTGAGGGCTCAAGGTGAAACTGGAGCCCCAGAGCTGCCACGGGGTGAAGAAAGCAACGGGAGAAGTGTCACCACTTCATCTTGCTGCCCTCCCTTGACCTTCCCTTCAGAGGATGACCTCTTTACCTGTCTGACCTCACCCCTAGTGTCTCTGTCTTGCGGTTTCAGCCACAATAGGCCCTCACTGCTCTTCAAACACTCAAGTTTGCTCCTGCCTCAGGAACTTTGCACTAGTTGTCCCCTCTGCCTGGAATCCTCTTTTCCTGGTTATTATTGGGGCCTACTCCTTCATCTCCTTCAGTTCTTTACTCACATATCATGTTCTCAGTGATGCCTTTTCTAACTATCTTATCTAAGATCACAGCCCTCATCTATCTACGTGAAGGGAGGAACTTCTGTCTTGCTCACCGCTGTATCCTCTGTGCCTGGAACAGTCCCTGGCACAAAGTGTGCAATAAATATCTGTGGAATGAACGCATGAACCACAAGTCAATTTGATTCTTTTATTTACATTTGCACTGAAAAGTAATTTTATTTAAGACACGTGATAGATGTTTATAAAAAGAAGTTGACATCTTTGACTTTTTAATAAATAGAAAACCTAATTATGGGGTTGTCTATACTTCTTTAATATGAACTACATGTTTTACTTGCAAATGATCCTTAGTTAGGATACCAGATTTCTAGGACAAATAAAATTGAAGTAGATAAAATCAAAGAGAACTCACAGCCACTCAATTCATGTAGCCTGGCATTTTACAGGAACATTAGAAGTAACACACCAATGGAGATGCCCCTAGACTTGAAAAGAAAAGATAGAAACAGCAGGTTCCGTATGGTCTACCTCTAAAAAATGTTGTGGGGTGTCAAAGCTTTGTATAATGAACAAATTCAATATGGGAAACCATATTTTTCCTGAGTTCACATTTTGGCTGGACTTGGCAGTTCAAGACTTACATAAAGGAATCCCCATGAAGAACTTGATTAAGATCATACTTCTCATTTTAGACAACATTCCAGTTCATATATACAATGTAAACTATACATTTTCTATAAATCCAAAGGGGGGAAAATCCTACCTAAACTATCAATTGGCTTGCTCAAAGATTCCTAGCTACAGAAAGTGGACTCCAAGACATCCCCCACTCCACTTCCTTCCCTATGTACCCCCATTCTAGGTGCAAGGGAAATAGAGCAGTGACTATTAGAAGAGGTCCCCTAGGGCTTTTATGCTGGAAACGTTCTGGCAGTTTCTACATCAGGCAAGGTAATACTGCTGCTACCTTACAACACCAAAAGAGAAAGTAACACAGAAGAGAAAGGGAGGTGCTCACCTCAAGAACCAGGAAAGAAATGAGCAGAGCAAATGTTCTAGGAGTGGCAACTTTTTCCACCTAAAAGGGTTCCAGTGAGACTAATCTGCTGTATATTTCTCTCTTTTGTTGGCTCTGTACATAATTGTGCCCTGTACTGCAGAGAAGGACTAATAACGCTTTTCAAGCCATGTTGGAAGCAATAATAATAAGTGATGATGATGACAACTAGCTGGGTACAGTGTTTCACACACGCTAATCGCTTCTGATCTTCACAAGAACTCTGGAAGGTGGGTAGTAATTCCATTTTATAGATGGACAGACTGAGGCTTAGAGACGTTAAAAGATTTGCTCAAGGCCATACAGACAATAAGAAGCAGAGTTGGGGCTTTGCTGGTGGTCCAGTGGTAAAGAATCTGCCTTCCAATGCAGGGGACATGGGTTCGATCCCTGGTTGGGGAACTAAGATCCCACATGCTGCAGGGCAACTAAGCCTGCACGTCACAACTACTGAGCTCGTGCGCCTCAACAAGAGAGCCCACATGCTGCCAACTAGAGCCCACGTGCCCTGGAGCCCACACGCCACAACTAGAGAGAGAAAACCTGCACGCCACAACTAGAGAGAAGCCCACACGCCGCAAAGAAAGATCCCGCATGCTGCAGCTAAGACCCGTCGCAGCCAAAAAAAATAAATATTAAAAAATGTAGATAATTAAAAAATAAATACAACACCTTTATAAAAAAAAGAAAGCAGTCACTTTCTACTCACAACTTATTTCTCTAACAGAGAGGTTATGAGGTTGAATCACCTGGGGTAAGGGGCAAAGTCACCGATGAGTACAGACAGGACAGGACTCATGTACACCCTGCCTGCCCCAGAGCACACAGTTGGCAACTGCAGTTCCTAGACACAGGCACCAGGATCTGTCAATCAACGAGCATATCCGAAACCTGGCTGCAAGCAAGGGAGCATTAGAAGCATGTTTTGGCTACCTTCAGGGGTGGGACAGTGGAACTGGTACTTTGCCTTAGGTTTCAAATGGTCAAGCGTTTGAATGAATTCAGGGCTTTTCTCAACTGCAGTCCTGGGCTAAGCTCTTGAGCAGAGGTCCTTGTCTAGCCAGTCAAGTTCATCAATGTTAGGCCACAGACTTCTTTCCCCAAGGATTAATGCTAAAGAGCTTCTCTGGCCCTTGCTAATAAAATCTTTAAAAAACCAACAGGAAAAAAAAAAAAATGCCCAGCTATTCCATCTGAGTTGGTGAATATCCTGAGAGACAGACCACGTCAGTATATAAATTCCAGAAACAACAAATACTGTTCTGTGGAAAGAGCAAAATGTTAAGTCTGCAGGCCTACATTTCACAATCACATTTCAGGATTTACTTACAAGTCAGCAGTTTGAAACCTAGAATACACGCATATATTCTAAAACCCATCAACAGCACTTAGTTTCCAGTTTAGCCTCTGAAAGCCTGTTTAGCCCATTATATACAAAAACAGGGTAGTATTCCAGCTATCCTAATCGCATTTCAATGGGGGAAGTCAAGCCAAAATTCCAAAACACAGCAATAAGAAATATTTCCCCTTCTCAGCTCAAATGGTCCATGCTGGTCCCAGGAAAGCAGAAGGGACAAGGTAGGTGCTATTGCACCCAGTGGCTTTACTAAACCCAACTCCTCAGGATTGGTTCATCCTTCTCTAGCTGTCCTGACCTGGGGAACAAGGGCACTTGCCCCACAGGGTTGGAGGGCAAACGGCCCTGGAGGCCTAGCTCTGTCTCCTCCAGCACCTGGAGGCATGGACTGAAGAAGAGCCCAATAATGTTCAGGTTAAAATAATAGGCTTTGGCCTCATTTTCACACCATTCTTGCCTGAAATTCTAAATAAAGCTAAAGGTGCTTGTGTCATTGCAGGATGGGAACTGAAACAGTCTGGGTCTAATATTGTTCAGCACATTCTGAGAGGGCAGAGGCCCTAACTGTTCTCCTGCCACACCTCTGCACAGCAGTGACCAGGCATCCTGAGGGATAAACATGGTTCTTCACATAAAACAAACAGAAGTCAAAGCTGTACATCTGTGCCTATACACACAGTCTGGAATGGCACAAACCAACCAGTTAACAGTGGTCTCCTCTGGGAAAAGGAATGGGATGGGAGAGTAGAGCAGTAGTTTTAAGTTTCACTCCTTGAATTTCTTTTGAGAAGTATGTTTCTTAAAAATATGCTCTATATATGATTTACATGTGTAATTTAAAAACTAAACTATGACAAGCCATTTTAAAAATACTTCAAAATAATAATTTCTCTGAATATATGATGTGATCATAGAAAAAAATCAGAAAATAAAAATAAACTTGGATAGGTTCAAAATAGAATGAGCCAAGGAGGATATTATACATTTATACCAGCAGATTCAGCAAACTATAACTCTTGGGCCAAATCCAGTCCAACAGACAGGTAAAACTGGTTTTCGCATTCTTAAAGGGTTATTTAAAAAAAACAAAGAATGTGAAAGAGATGCATGTGGTCCACGAAGCTTAAAATTTACTTACTATTTGCCTTCTACAGAAAAAGTCTGATGATGCCTAATGCCTGATTTACACCAAGACTATTGTGTCTTTTCAAAAATAGTTTCTGGGCTTCCCTGGTGGCACAGTGGTTAAGAATCTGCCTGCCAATTCAGGCGACACGGGTTCGAGCACTGGTCAAGGAAGATCCCACAAGCCGCGGAGCAACTAAGCCCATGCGTCACAACTACCGAGCCTGCACTCTAGAGCCTGCGAGCCACAACTACTGAGCCCATGTGCTACAACTACTGAAGCCCACGTGCCTAGAGCCCGTGCTCCACAACAAGAGAAGCCACCACAATGAGAAGCCTGTGCACCGCAATGAAGAGTAGCTCCCACTCACCGCAACTAGAGAAAGCCCGCACGCAGCAACGAAGACCCAATGCAGCCAAAAATAAATAAATAAAAACAAACATAGTTTTAAATTCCTCTTGGAAATGCCTTCAAAATCACAATATGCCTTTTAAACACAATAAAAAATGAGTCATAATACTTAATAGCCCTACTTTTTTTCCCCCTAAACCCACAACAGTATAAGTTAGCTTATTCAGCTACCACAATCACCAGATTTAGTTCAGAAGACTAGTGATTTCCTAAAATCAAACACAACCCCAGGATGGGGAAAGGAACATTCTCCCTCCTAGCATCCAGAAACCTAACCTCTAATGTGCTGCTAAAACGTACAAGGACACATGGAAAAATCAAACTCAGAAGAACTCTCCGAGCAGGTAAAAATAATTTAAAAAATCTAGCAGTGAAGCTAATTTAACAGATGACAGTTTAATAAATTATTTCCTAAACGAAGGAAGGAAAAACGTCATGTTTATTCTGAATGAAATTTGTATTCCAATCTTACACTCTAATGTAGAGCCCTGAAAAAGGAGGAATATTTCATTTTGACTACCAAAGACCCTAAGAAATGTACTGAATAAGAATCAAATGCATCCAAATGTAAATAGATGTAAATTTAGAACTGAAAAAATAACTTATCCTGTAAACATGTGTAGAACTTTCTACATTAAACCAATGGTTCTATATAATGACAATTCACAAATCTTCATAATCGTATTTAGAATTCTCAGTCCCTACTATGTACTTTAACAGTATGTTATGTGGAAATTAAGTTCCAACTTGAAAATTTAAAGAACATAAAACATAGGCTGATTTGTTTAATAATCGTCTATCCTACTTAATTTGAAATGAAAGCAATTCAGAACCTGGCATGCAAAAATTTTTTACAAGGACAGGGTATCAAATGGAAAGAGGACGAAGACCATCATTTCAGTGATTTGAGAAAAAACTAAGACAAACAGTCTCACTTACCTCTGGAATACATTTTCCTACCCAAGTATGACACAGAAGATACTCTACCTCAATGTCCTGGAGACTGAATTCCTTCTGATCTGTAAAGTTTGCAGCCCCGGCACTAAGTTCCATCAGCATCTTGGCGATCTCAGGCTTTATGGCTGAAGTCAGCCGACTGGCTGCTTCCATGACGTGCTCCTGCACATCTTTGAGTTGCATGGCTGCCTTGGAATAGTGAGAGTTCCTGAACACAGTGCTGAAGAGATCTGTGAGGAAAGTACTGGCACGGCAGAAGACGTTGAGGGCGTCCAGGTATTTGGAGATGCCCTGCTGGATGTCAGCAATGGGAGTGGAGTGGGGCATGGCATGGTGGCAGCTGCCTGCAGCAGTCAGACTGCCCAGGGGGGCAGTGGTGGCCGTAGATGCCAGGGGAGCACTCAGTGCTCGGCCAAGCTCAGGCATTGGGTACTGCTGGTGCTGCTGCACCTTCTGCTTGGACCCGCCAAGCAGGAAGCGCCGCTTGTAGTCCATTTTACTGTCCTGGGCACTGCAGCAATACATGCGGGAAGGGGAACTGTCCCAGTGACCGTGAGAGGGTCAGGGTCCTGATTCCTTTTTTTCCCCCCTAAAACTGTAGCTAGGTATAAAAATAGTGGAGTTCTGCAAATCTAAGTTTTAAAAAAGGCATTTCCATGAGGCAGGTGACCATGTGATCCAATGTAGTTGTGAAAAGGACAACAGGTTTATATAATTAATATTTTCAGTGTAGGCAGGACCTCTGACAAAAAATAAAAGTGTGTCCAAAATGCTATATAAGAAATGTTAGCATTCTACTCTCTTAATAAAAAGATATGCTTGCTGAGAAAAATGTTTACCTAGAATTGCTTTGCAAGAATATTTTGATACTTGTATTTACAATGGCAAAAAAATAACTTAACTTAAAAAAATGTAATATAATGTATCTTCAATATACCAGAAAAGTTAGAACCCAAAAACCCACAAGCTGATCAACAGCAATTTAGAAAGCAGTACAGAATTACTTCACACTAAGTCCTCAGTAAGGAAGATCAAATCTCTGCAGAATTTTGACAGAGCCTGCCTGCCAAATCCATTTACCTGGGAAAAATTTCCTTTAATATTTTCTGAAAACAAGTTTTTTTTTTTTAATGGCATTTATTATAAGTCCTCGCCTTCTTTTCTTTTGTTTGCTGAGGTAGCAGTTTCCATATAACATTAATAAGAGGTGCTTCCAGACTGGGTTGGCCCTCAATTGTAAAGTCTGAAGCAAGAATGCACAGATGTATTTGTAAGGCTTCTAAGTCATTTCCTGTAAGGGGGAAAAATAAGATAGAGTTAGGAAAGTTACAAGACAGTGAGTAATTCTGGAACATTAACTCCTGAAATGCTATTATCCACAAAGGTGGGCTCCAAATGAATAAGAAACTATATAAAAACCTTATAAAAGCAGGTACAATAGTGAGAGTGGAACTACGATATGATGACTGTTAGAAAATTCCTCAAGTTGTAGTACAAAAATAATGTAACAAAAAGTTTGATTCCCCACTAACCACTCCAAAACTCAGGCTGACAAGTGACACATCAAGCAGGACCTGGACTCATGTTTGTGTTTCCTCCTCAAAGAGCTCACAAATCCACAAGAGGATTAGAAGAGTACACAGATTAGGTGAGGGCTGTTGACAGGTAGATCACTCACAAAACCTTAAGGGGGATTTGGAAATGGAGTGATGAGCAAAAAAGACTGAGAGAAATCAGGAAGGTTGTTATGAAGAAAATGTTACTCGGAGGTAGGCCTTGATTGTAGGATAGGTTTTGATAAGCACAAAAGGGATGGCTGGGGCTCACCAGATGAAAGGACCACCACAGCAAAGGCCCTGAAGCAGGATGGCTTAAAGTCTGTTCAGGATACCCAGCTGGGCTGAAGTGCAGCATTCAGAAAGACAGAGCCTGGAGAGGTAAAGTGGCTGGCAGGTTTGTAGACAGGATGCTTGTCATCCTCACCCAGGTACCAATTTCCCCTCCAGATGTTCAAAAGGAAGCCTCAGAAGGTGTGCAGGTTCTTACACCCTGGGGAAGCTTCTATAGAACCCCTGGCTCTGGATAGGTGCAAAGAGCAAGGTCTGAACACCTCTGGTTGCAGTTTCTGAACCTACAATAGTAGAGTAATGTGATTCTTCCTACACAGCTACAACTAGGTTTACACTTGCCTGAAACTATCTATTCTTCCAAACATAACAACAGTTCAAATATATTTTACTGAATGATACATGTAGTCTATATTAAACTTCAATATACATGATGTCTGTATATAGTTTGGTCTACTTATTGATAACTAGGCTTTCTTTCCATTTTCCTTTTTTGATAGATAAAAATAAATATAAATCATACCTTATCACTCATCATGGCCAAATACCATGCCTCCTTTACAGTTCTACAACTGCATTAGGAACACAGGAAGGCAGGCAGGTTATAAGAGCAAGAGATGAGGAAAGTGCTATGGACATAAACACATACTCCACAAGTATAGCAATCCTAACCCAGCTAGCATATAAATCCAACTAAACCAGCCACCATTTGTAGCTCTATGTTCAAGAGAATCTTGACTCTCTAAAAACTCTCATAACCTTTTCAAGAAACAAGGTATCAAACAGCTATATGTAAGAAATCTGTTCCCAAATGTTCATTTTTCAGATTCATTACAATAAGGCAATCATATCTATTCCTAGCCAAGTGCTCCATTGTTATCAATGTGGCTGTACAAATTCCGATGTACAAAAGAAGCACTCAGCAGGAGTGCTGAAGGACAGAAGGCTGCTCACACAGAAACTGTGTGGTCTGTGAAGGAAAACCATCACCTTGAACTGGCCACAGTGAATGTCTTGAGCAACCCTGAGGAGAACCTTTCGTTGTTCTGTGTGGTACACTGGTGCCCCTGGCTCTGAGAGTTCACCCTCATTCCTCTTGCAGATGATCCGAGAAGGTCAAGTAAGACCCATATACTTACTAATTTTTTTTTTTTTTTTTTTGCAGTACGCGGGCCTCTCACTGTTGTGGCCTCTCCCATTGTGGAACACAGGCTCCGGACGCACAGGCTTAGCGGCATGGCTCACGGGCCCAGCCGCTCCGCGGCATGTGGGATCTTCCAGGACCGGGGCACGAACCTGTGTCCCCTGCAACGGCAGGCGGACTCTCAGCCACTGCACCACCAGGGAAGCCCCCTACTTACTAATTTTTTAAAAGTCACCATAAACATTAAACTTTTTTCTGCTTTACATGCTTCCAAAGTTTATGTAAATGAAACTTGTAATACTTAAAAATTACTACTTCACCAAATTCATCTACAAATTCAATGCAATCTCTAGCAAAACTTGAACTACCTTTTATACGGAAATAGGCAAGCTGATCCTAAAATGCACATGGAAATGCAAGGGACCCAAGACGACCAAACGAATATTGAAAAAAATATGGAGGACTCACACTTCCTAACTTGAAAACGTACTGTAAAGTTATAGTAATAAAGACAGCAGAGCACTGGCATAAGAAATGACATATATGTATCAGTGGAATGCAGGTGAGAGTTTAGAATAAACCCATACCTCTATGGTCAACTGATTTTAGACAAGGGTGCCAAAACCATTCAGTTGGGAAAGAATAGTCTTTTCAATCAATGGTGATGGGACAACTAGATATCCACATGCAAAAAAAAAAAAAAAGAATATGAACCCTTATCTTATATCATGAACAAAAATTAACTCAAAATGGATCAAAGACCTCAATGTAAGAGCTAAAACTATAAAGCTTTTATAAGAAAATACAGGGACTTCCCTGGTGGCACAGTGCTTAAGAATCCGCCTGCCAATGCGGGGGACACAGGTTCGAGCCCTGGTCCGGGAAGATCCCACATGCCATGGAGCAACTAAGCCCGTGTGCCACAACTACTAAGCCTGCGTTCTAGACTCATGAGCCACAACTACTGAGACCTTGTGCCACAACTACTGAAGCCCATGCAACTAGAGCCTGTGCTCCACAACAAGAGAAGTGACTGCAATGGGAAGCACGTGCATGGCAACAAAGAGCAGCCCCTGCTTGCCGCAACTAGAGAAAGCCAGCGCACAGCAACAAAGACCCAACACAGCCAAAAATAAATAAATAAAATAAACTTAAAAAAAAAAAGAAAGAAAATATAGGTGTAAATCTTTGTGATCTTAGATTAGGCAATGGTTTCTTGGACATGGTATCTTTTTTTTTGTTTTTGTTGGAACAGACACATATTTTTTAATGTTCCAATAATTATCTCTTCTCGCCTAGTGTTTTCAAAACTGGTTGGCCAGTCAAATTTTGACCAAGCTGAAAGGCTGTCTCAGGGTCTCTATACAATTTAAGGTCTTCTGTAACTTACAGGATTTATATTTCCAGTGATACTACTTTGTTTCTAGCTACCTGAAATGAGTCTTTACTTACATTTGAGAACCATTAAAACTTAAGAACAATAAAAAGGCTGTCTGTCACCTTACACAAACACAATCTGATTAGGTAAATCCCAGTCCAGTTCTGAGGTCAGCTATAGTGTTAGCTGGGTGTGGACAGTATCTGGGCCCCACAGTTTGACCAGTATCCCTAGGGAGTTGTCACCATAGTAAATTGTTCTAAATGAGTTTCTTTTTTTTTGTTTTAAACCAAGTCCATCAGGTGACACAAACTCAAGTTGATAAGTCTTGGCCCTCAGATCCAATCTCTGTCTCCGGTGGTGCAGAGGTCAGGAAATTGCACCCTGTGTCCTCAGGCTGACTCCAGACCCTCACGCCATCCTGCTCCTGAGATGGCTTCCTTTGCTGCCACTATGATCATTGCTGCTACTTCAAGGACACAGCTCCAGCAGCTTCATCACTCGGCACAGTGAGATCTTCTTCACCTCTTAGTGTCCTGGACAGGGTTGTTATCCTCTGTCTTGGGGACCTCACTGCTAGTGTCCGGCTGGGCATGGCCAGTGCCAGGGTCACAGCCTGGCTCGAGGACGGCCCCCTCCATCTTGCTTTTCCTTGCCGGTCCCCTGCTCAGGACTGTGGTCGCCCTCTCCTCTTCCAGGATGGGCTTTGGGGGGTCTCCTCCCCCACAGCTCCCTCCTCCAGCCCCTCTGTGCCTTGGCTCCTCTGTCCGGGCTCCTCTTCTTCACTGGCCACCCTCTCCTTCACCTCTGCAGGCTCTTCCATCTGCTCTTCAGCCGGTTTCTCCTCCATGGGGCTCCCACACCCGTCCTCTGCCTCTGGGCTGGAGGCTCGGGCTGGACGCTGGCTGGCCCCCTCCTCGGAGTTCCCCATGGCCGTTTCGTACTGCTGGGCTACCCCCGAGGCCCTTCCCTTCTCCTGCTTCTCTGTCCTGCTGGGCGTCCTCCTCAGAGGAGGGGATCCTGGAGTCTTGCTCTTGGCTGGGAACACCTCGTTGCCATTCTCTTTCTTGGCGCCATTCTCCTGGGAGGACTCCACAGCCCTGAGCTCCCCCAGGTTCCCACAATCCGATTGGGACCTTCTGAATAGCCTGGAGGGAAAGCACCTTTTTCTGGAGCCCCTCGTCTGCACCTTACTATAAAAGGGCAGATGACTGCCTTCAGGAGGCTGGTCAAAGCTGATGGGCACCTCCTCTGGCTTGCTGGCCCGAGATCACATGCCAGGGCTGCTGGGGGTAGAAAGCTGGCTGTGAAACGGTGATACCATGGCCTTGAGTCGGGGACTCTTGGGTGAGGCCCCAGGCAGCAGGGTCGCTGGATCAAAGGCTAAACTGGCCTGGTGCTTCTTGATCAGAGGCGAGCTCTTCACCTTGACTTTAGGAGGGTGGTTTGCATTGGGCGGTGACTTCTCTTCACCATTCTGGCCCAGTTCTACCCTGGGGAGGAACAGAGAGAGGGAGCAGGGCAGTTTCCTTCTTGTTGGTTTACTGGCTGGTGTCTCCTTTGCAGCGCTGCCTGCTCCCTGAATCACTCGGCCAGCTGGGCCACCGAGGGGGGCGCCAAGTCGTCCACACTGGCATTGGTCTCTGCTGGCCTTCCCTCCATGTCCTCCAGGTGCCAACTCGGCGGTGGCCGAACACACTCACTCTGGCCAGGGCTCATGATCCCCACTCTCTGCTCGGCTCCCGTCGGGCCGGGTTTGGCTTCAGCAGGCACAGCGCAAGTGGGCAGCTGCGTGCCCAGCTTGCTGGCTGCAGAATGCCCCGGCCGCCCGGGCCCTGTGCTAGAGGAGGAGGGAGGAGGGAGGAGGGAGGAG
>NW_006798798.1:4842538-4845452 GCF_000442215.2 Lipotes vexillifer | reverse complement strand
AGGGAGGAGGGAGGAGGGAGGAGGGAGGGGGAGGGGAGCTGGATATGACATCTTAAAGCACAAACAACAAAAGAAAAAATAGATAAACTGGACTTCATCAAAACTAAAAACGGTGCATGAAAGGTCACTATAAAGGTGAAAAGAAAACCCACAGTATGGGCAAAAATACTGGAAAATCACATATCTTGTTAAAACTCTAGTACCCAGAATATAAAAAGAACTCTTAAAATTCAACAATAAAATGACAAATAATCTATTTAGAAGGTGGGCAAATGATACTAAAAGACATTTCTTGAAAGATATACAACTGGCCAATAAGCAAATGAAAGGATGCTCAACATGGATAGTCACTAGGGAAACACAAATAAACCACAGTAAGATACTACTTCATACACACACTGGCATAGCTACAGTAAAAACAAACAAAAAACAAAACAGAAAATAAGTGGGGGTGAGAATGTGGAGAAACTGGAACTCTCATAAATTGCTGGTGAGAACGTGAAACGATGCTGCTACTGTGAAAAGCAGTTTGGCAGTTCCGAAAAATGTTAAACAGAGTTGCCATTAAGACCAAGCAAGTCCACTCTTAAGCATATACCCAAGAAAACTGAAAACATATATTTATATAAAAACTTGCACATGAATGTCCATAGCATCATTATTCATAATAGCCCCAAAGTGGAACAACCCAAGTCTATCAACTGCTGAATGAATAAACAAAATGTGGTATAGCCATACAATGGCATATTATTCAGCCATAAAAAAGAATGAAGTGGGACTTCCCTGGTGGCACAGTGGTTAAGAATCCACCTGCCAATGGAGGGGACACAGGTTCGAGCCCTAGTCCAGGAGGATCCCACATGCTGCAGAGCAACTAAGCCTGTGTGCCACAACTACTGAGGCCCGCGCACCTAGAGCCCGCGCTCTGCAATGGGAGAGGCCACCGCAATGAGAGGCCCATGCACCGCAACAAAGAGTGGCCCCTGCTCGCCGCAACTAGAGAAAGCCCGCGCGCAGCAACAAATACCCAAAGCAGCCAAAAATAAATAAACAAATAAATAAATTTATTTAAAAAAAAAAAGAAAAAAAGAATGAAGTATTGATAAATGCTACAGTGTGGCTGAACATTGAAGACATTATGGTAAGAGAAAGAAGCCAGAAACAGAAGGTCATATACTGTGAGATTCCATTGATATGAAACATCCAGATAAAGCAAATCCGTAGAGACAGATAAAAGTAGATCAGTGGTTGCCAGGAGTTGAGGAGAGGAAGGGAATGGGGAGTGACTATCAATTAATACAGAGTTTCTTTTTGAGGTGATGAAGACATTCTACAGTTAGATGGTGGTGATGGTCGCACAATTTTGTTAATGTACTAAGACTCACTGAATTTCACACTTTAAAATGGTGAATTTTATGGTATGAGAATTATATATCAATTAAAAAGGAGAGAAATAGGGAAAAATATATACTACTGGCCTCCAGAAATGTCTATTTAGAATAGATGAACATCTGCTACATCTGAAAAATGATTTGCTGGGTAGATGGTCAGCTTTGTGGGTGGCTACCCACTAACCAGGGTGGTGATTATCTGGGTATTTACTTGGAGATAATAAAATCAAGCATAGTTACTATAATTTGTGTACTTTCCTATGTGTTATTCTTCAGTGAAAGTTTAAGGAAGAAACAAAGGATTAACTAGAACAAAAAGGAGGGAAGCTTGGGTAAGGAAAGTTTCATTCCAAGTGGAACAGCATGAGGGAGGGGAAACCCAGAAGGCAGTACCGCAGAGACTACCAAATGGCTGGTTTCAATCAAATCTCCTTCCTCCTTTACAATAAGCCAGCGGGGCCAAGAATATGTGCACCGCACTACTCTGAAATGTACATGCTTACATGACTAGCTGGGGTATAATAAAAAGTTCTAGATGAAAAGCCTTGGAAAACTTTAAGATTCAGATCTAATCCAAACTATAATTTCAGTACTAAGAAGAAAGCAGCAGGTTCATGAAAATAAAAACCTAAAAAAAAAGGGGAGGGAAGTAATGTCATAAAAAATGGCAGAGTAAGAACCTCCAAAAATTCTCTCCTCCATAAAAACAGTGAGAAAACTGGCCAAATTGGTCAGAATCAACTTTTTTTTTTAACATCTTTGTTGGAGTATAATTGCTTTACAATGGTGTGCTAGTTTCTGCTTTATAACAAAGTGAATCAGCTATACATATACATATATCCCCATATCTCTTCCCTCTTGTGTCTCCCTCCCTCCCACCCTCCCTATCCCACCCCTCTAGGTGGTCACAAAGCACCGAGCTGATCTCCCTGTGCTATGCGGCTGCTTCCCACTAGCTATCGATTTTACATTTGGTAGTGTATATATGTCCATGCCACTCTCTCACTTTGTCCCAGCTTACCCTTCCCCCTCCCCGTGTCCTCAAGTCCATTCTCTAGTAGGTCTGCATCTTTATTCCCATCCTGCCCCTAGATTCTTCATGACCTTTTTTTTAGATTCCATATATATATATATATATATATACATATATATGTGTTAGCATACAGTATTTGTTTTTCTCTTTCTGACTTACTTCACTCTGTATGACAGACTCTAGGTCCATCCACCTCACTACAAATAACTCAATTTCGTTTCTTTTTATGGCTGAGTAATATTCCATTGTATATATGTGCCACATCTTCTTTATCCATTCATCTGTTGATGGACACTTAGGTTGCTTCCATGTCCTGGCTATTGTAAACAGAGCTGCAATGAACATTGTGGTACCTGACTCTTTTTGAATTATGGTTTTCTCAGGATATATGCTCAGTAGTGGGACTGCTGTGTTGTATGGTAGTTCTATATTGAGTTTTTAAGGAAAAACTCCATACTGTTCTCCATAGTGGCTGTATCAATTTACATTC
>NW_006798798.1:4824705-4841590 GCF_000442215.2 Lipotes vexillifer | reverse complement strand
TTTTTTTAGATTCCATATATATGTGTTAGCATACAGTATTTGTTTTTCTCTTTCTGACTTACTTCACTCTGTATGACAGACTCTAGGTCCATCCACCTCACTACAAATAACTCAATTTCGTTTCTTTTTATGGCTGAGTAATATTCCATTGTATGTATGTGCCATATCTTCTTTATCCATTCATCTGTTGATGGACACTTAGGTTGCTTCCATGTCGTGGCTATTATAAATAGTGCTGCAATGAACATTGTGTGGTACATGACTCAGAATCAACTTTTTAAAGACTCTAGAAATTAACAGGATTGAAGCAAACTGGGGAGCATTTATTCAAGAAAAATGGCTGAATCTCAGTAAGAATACAGTAGTACCCCCATCCATGGGGGGATATGTTCCAAAACCCCCAGTGGATGCCTGAAACCTCAGGCAGCATATACAGTGTGGATACACTGGAGAAAGAGATGATACATGTTCCAGGCAGGATGGAATGGGACAGCATGATATTTTATCATGCAACTCGGAATGGCGTGCAATTTAAAACTTATTTCTGGAATTTTCCACTTAATCTTTTCAGGCTGCACTTAACTGCAGGTAACTGAAATGGTTGAAAGTGAAACTGTGGATAAGGCGGGGGACTACTATAGTCAGCTTTGTAGCATTTTAACTTGATCTAGTTCCATTCCCTGCTCTCCAACTCTATGGTAACCTTGAAAAATAACAGCTGCATTTGCAGTGAAAACCAGAAGGCAGGCAGCAGAACTGGAGGGAGCAGAACTAGGCTAGAGCTCCTTCAGAGTTTCATTCCTAGAAAATTATCATTATTTGACTTATCTGCAGGTTCCCTGGAAGATCCCACTTGCAAGGATCTCTATTTGATCTGACTTGGAACTCATTTGGAGAGGGAAAAGAATCTGATTTCCAGTTGCCACATTATATGATAAAAAATGTTCAGTTTTCAATTAAAACTTAACAAGACATGCAAAGAAACAAGAAAGTATGGCCCTTATACAGGAAAGCAAATGAATAAACAAACAAGAGGAACAACTGATGAGGAAGCCCAGATGTTGGACTTACCAGACAGAGACTAAAATCGGCTATTTTCAATATGTTCAAAGAACTAAGAGAAACCATATCTAAAGAACTAAAGGAAGTCAACTATACTTCTATTTTTTTTAAAGTAAAATCATTAAAAAGAAAAAAAAAAAGAACTAAAGGAACATATGAGAATGATGTCTCAACAAATCCAGAATACTACTAAAAGAGAGAAATATTTAAAAAACAGAACCAAATAGAAATTCTGGAGTTGAAAAATACAACTAACATAAAAAAAATTAACTAAAGGCTCAAGAGCAGATTTGAACAGGAATCAGTGAAACTGAAGATTAACCAATTGAGATTATCCAGTCTGGGGAACAGGAAGAAAAAAGAAAAGAGTCTCAGAGACCCGTGCGACACCATCAAGCATACCAACATCATATAATAGGATTCTCAGAAGAGGAGAGGGAGAAAGGCACAGAAAAAAAATATTTGAAGAAATAAAGGTCCCAAATTTCTCAAATTTGATAAAAAGCACATGAATCTACACATCTATGAAGCTCAACAAACTCCAAGTAGGATAAACTCAAAAAAATCAACCTGGGCATATTATAATCAAATTGCCTAAAGCCAAAGCAAGAATCTTGAAAGCAACAAGAGAAAAGCAATTCATCATGTATAGTTGATTCTCATTATTTACAGGCAGTTATAAAAAGTTGCCATGTACACTGAATTAGCAAATACTGAACCAGTACTCCTAGATCCTGTGAGCCTCTAATCAAAACATTTTCACCAACCAATCAATATATAACCTTGTTTTATGTATGTTTCTGTTTAAAGACACCTTAGTTAATATTTACTGTTGATTCATTAACACTGAACTCACAGGTAATGGCACTATAACTCATGCCTGAAAGACACTCATCTAACAGGTCTTTTCTCTGTTAGGTACATCACGGCCTTCTTGGGCTTAGGAACACTAAACAGCACTTCAGCAATACACTTAGGGGCCATTTTAAACAGTGAAACTGCCAACAAAAAGTATAAAAATGCAAAAAATGTGGCACTAAATAGACTATGAAAAGGATACTTGTTTATAGTCTGAGAGCTGAAATGAGAAGGCAGAGCGTCACCCTGTTCATCCTTAGCTGGGGGTGTGCATGTTGTGCAATTCAAATTTTTTGCCACTCTGCACATGTCTACAACTGACCACAAGAGTTCTACAAGTATTGATTTTGTGTTGCAAATAAATTTTAGCCAGTAAGCTAATCTGCAAATACTGGATCTGAGAATCGTGAGGATCAACTATATATAACACTACTTGAAACACTTGTGCTCCCAACATAATGGGGTACTCCTCTTTTTAAAAATATAATATACAAAAACATCAATCTATGAAACAAATAATCAGAGGGTTACTGACCATCTTACAAGATACAGAGGTTCCTTTAAGTACTGAACCCATGGTATATTTAATGTAACAATTCAGCAATTCTATTATGTACAACCTTTCAGGATTTCATTGTGATTTTTAAAGGCTCAAGCCTACTTATTTAAGGTACAATCTATCTGCCAATTTAGAAGTATATAATTTATAAAGACAAATTTATGCTTTAAGAGAACAATTACATTTGGTGAATCACATTCACTCCTTTTTTTCCCCTTCTAGAATGCATTATTTTAAAAATAAAAAATAACATTTGTAAAAGCTAAACAAGTTGAGGAGTTATATTATTATTCATTAAACTTTTTATTTTAGTGCTAAGCTCATGGTGAAATTTTTAATAAAAATGCCAATGCATATTACAAATGCTTAAAGAAAAACTTAACAAGGTAAAATATATATTAATATCTCTTCACTGACTAGCTTGCATATAGCTGCTTCATCAAAGATGATTACTTCAATCGAAAAGACAAACAATAACAAGTATTGGTGAGAAGTGGAAAAATTGGAACCCTCATACATTGCTAGTAGGATGTTAAAATAGTACAGCACTTTGGAAAACAGTTTGGCAGCTCCTTAAAATAAGTATAGTGTTAGCACATGACCCAGCAATTCCACTCTAATGAATATATTCAAGAGAAATGAAAAATATAAAACCACACAAAAATCTATACACCAACATTCACAGCAGCATTACTCAAAATAGTCAAAAAATAGAAACAACCTAAATGTCTATCAACTGATGAATGAATAAACAAAATGTGGTACAGCTATACACTGGAACATTAAATATATATATTATGTACATATAAAGGAATGAAGTACTGAGACATGCTAAAACATGGATGAACTTTGAAAACACTGTGCTAAGTGTGAAAGAAGCCAGACACAAGAAGCCACATATTATATGCTCCCACTGATATGTAATACCCAGAATAGGCAGATCCATAGAAACAGAAAGTCAATTTGTGGAATGGAGAATCACTGCTAATGGGTACAGGGTTTCTTTTTGCGGCAATGACAAGGTTCTAAAGTTAGATAATGGTGATTGTTGCACAACTCTAAATATACTAAAACACATACGGTATGTGAATTATATCTCAATAAAGCTGTTATTTTTCCTATGTAACTTCATTGCCATTTTCCTTATGTAACTTCTCATTTAATAGCAAAAGGTACAAAATAAAAAATAAGTTTTCGGGACTTCCCTGGTGGTGCAGTGGTTAAGAATCTGCCTGCCAATGCAGGGGCCACAGCTTTGAGCTCTGGTCTGGAAGATCCCACATGCCGTGGAGCAAGTAAGTCCGTGTGCCACAACTACTGAGCCTGCACTCTAGAGCCCACGAGCCACAACTACTGAAGCCCGTGCGCCTGGAGCCCATGCTCCGCAACAAGAGAAGCCACCACAAGGAGAAGCCCGCTCATAGCAATGAAGAGTAGTCCCCACTCGCCGCAACTAGAGAAAGCCCGTGCGCAGCAATGAAGACCCAACGCAGCCAAAAATAAATAAATAAATAAAATGATTAACTTAAAAAATAATAAGTTTTCCAGAGATACCTTTAATGCCAGACTTAGTTTCCTTTTCGTACTTCAATTAGAAATCTGGATTTAAATGCTGCTATCCCAAATCTGGGAATGTGAGTACTGAAAAGGCCCTTAAAGATCATCTAATTTAAGCCTTTCAATTTACAGATGAGGGAAAAAAAGTCTCAGGATACTAAATGTCTTGCACTAGACCACATAGCGCCTGTATCTTGACCCTCAGAACTCTAAATGTATACATAAATATTCTGTTCAGCACTATCCAGACTGACACATTAAGCTACGCTACAGGAATAAATCCTGAAAGGAGTGGCCTAACCTAAGATTTATTTTTTGCTCACATAAAGTTCAAGGCAGCTCTTCAACTTGTAGGGACATCATTGGAACTTTTGTTTTCCACAGTCACCTTAGCACAACAAACTCATATCAACTCTTTACTGCTTCCCACTGTAAGTGACACACATCACAGCCCTTTGGCCAGAATTAGTCACATGTGCTAATGTAACCACAAGGTAAACTGGGAAATGTAGGGGGACACATGGAATACTGGGTAAGCAATACAGTCGGCCACAGCTGCCCATCCAGCCCAGCTGTGGGTTGCACAGTTTTTACAAGATGGCGAAAGCAATTCTGATTCCACCCAGGAGAGGCTGCTTTGCAATGCGGAGTCCCTACAGTTGCTTTCCAGAGGCCAGGTGATGCTCACATAGGCTGCTCCAGGACATGGTTCTTTGCTGTGTGTATGTATGCAGGGTGGGGGAGTGGAAGGAGGTAGAGAAGGAAAGGTCACAGAGTCCTTTGAGAAACTGATGACAAAACACTCCATACTCTTAACACTATCCAAAACACCAAAGTTTTCATTCAGTTTTGGATTTAGAGCCCCAGGTGAAGAACCACCTGCCGTCCACACTCGCCGTGTTTCCCTTCCCTACAGAGGAACGCTACACAGAGCTGGAGGCAGCAGGTGACTTCATCAAAACTGAGCCTCTCTTCCTGCACTCAGTGTTGGTCCAGCAATAACCAAATAGGGGAGGCCAAAGGCTCAAGCTAACGCAGTCAGGGGGCACCAAAGAGAAATATATATTGGATACTCTGTGGGGGGTTTTTGCTTTTTTGCTTTATTTTTTAGCTTAATTTTTTGTTTATTTGTGTTTTGTTTGTTTGTTTTTTGGCTGTGCCATGTTACTTGTAGGATCTTAGTTCCCCGACCAGGGACTGAACCCATGTCCCCTGAAGTGGCAGCACACAGTCCTAACCACTGGACTCCCAGGGAATTCCCATATTGAACCCTTTGTATCCATATCACTTATTACTTGTGCACCTGTATCCTCAAGGTGTGGTCCTCAGGCCGTGAGCATCAGAACTGAATTGCTAAACACCAAAGGTGCACCTGTATTAGGATAAGTCTGTCTATAGGCCATATCAGTGTACAGGGCGTGGTTATAATGCCCACTGAATAGGTTATTAAGAATGGAAAATTTTTAAGCAATTTTTTATGAGATGCCATATTAACATTAACCTTGTTAAAACTAGGATGAAAAGAAAGAAGCCAACCAAAGCTTAAGGACTTCCTTCCCTGACATTAGAATCAGAACATCCCTTTAATGGAATGACTATTAAAATGCTGATTCCTGGAATACAATCCAAATCTAACGAATCAATCTTTGGAGGCAGGAGCAGAGAATATGCATTTTTTACAAGATCCTCAGGTGATTCTAGATGCATGCTATAATTTGAGAGTCAAACTGGTCAGCTAAAAACCTGCTGAAAGCCACAAGGATGACGACACCTGAGCATGGACATCTGAAGTTGCTGACTATATAAACACCACTTAAGGCAACTCAGGTATTTCACCAATACTCCTATTCATCAAGAATCCAGAAAGGGACTTCCACCTCCATGTGATAAATTACTCTATTTCTTAGAACCAAGGGGCTGGTTGGAAAATTCAATGAAAACTTCTGTTTGTATCATAATTGCTTCTAACAAGACCACTCAGGTCCAACAGTCAAGGCTGGGGTTCTTCTCCAGGCAGAAAGAACAAACAAGCCCCTGAAGAAAACAAAAATTGGTTTTTACTTATTCTTAATAGATCCGGTGTTCCTGTGCTGACCTTTGCTGTAATCAAAACTAGATAGTGTTGAATTCAAGGAAATATCATGGCATTTAAATACCATTCAAGTTCTATCATTTTCAAATAGGCTTTTGCCAAGAAACAATATAAAAAGAAGGTGGTGACATCCATCTAAGGAGTCATCTTCATGGCGGTGATCATAATATCCCCTGACAAAATACTGATGGAAGCTCGGTGATGGGTACACATGAGATTGATCATATTATCTGCTCTACTGTTGTATATGATCAAACAGTTCTGTAATGAAAAGTTTAAGATGCACACAAACATGTATATAAGCACGTGGATATATCTCTTTTACTTCTTTTAATAAAATTATTCTCAATACTTGTCTTATTGTTTTTTGAAAGCTTTTCCTCCATATTTATCTCCCTAAAGGGCTAAAATATGTTCAATCCATTTAAGGACATTTCTGCTGTGTATTTTCTTTAAAAGAATTTTCACTGGGAAAATATTCACCATTTATGAATCCACTATTCATGCTACATGGAAATAAATATGCATTGTGAAAGATCTCAGAAGTTAGTTGTAGCCAAGACTTGTAAGATTTAAGTATGGTATTCATAAGTTTTAATGCTGCCCAAGATTCTCAAACACATGGCAGAAAAGGACATTTTAGTAGATATCACATCTTTTCAACATTACAATAATTTGCAAAAATTCTCAATAGATTAAAATTGAACTCAGACCTGATTACATCATTTAAAGCATTCCTTTCTGCATCAAAGTCAACAGGAATTTGTATTTCAAACAATAACAAAGAACATGCTTGAAACTAGACAAAAGTTAAGTATAAAAGGGTTTTCTTATACCCATAACTGATAAAATTTTTAAAAAGTGGTCATCCTGAGAAAATTTGAAGAGCTTCCCTTTAGAGATGCAGTGGAAAAGAGAGTGGCCCTGGTGGCTAACTGGTTGAGATCCTGGCTCTGCCACTTACCAGCTACGTGACTTGGGCAAGTTCTTTAACCTCTGTGTGCCTCAGTTTCATCGTCTGTAAAATAGGGATAATAACAGTAACTACTGTTATTGAGTTAAATGAGTTTATACATACAAAGCATGTAGAATAATGTCTGGCACATATTAAGCACTACTTGTTTGATGATCTTATTATTATTATCATTCCAGTAAGTGAAAGTAACCAGGCCTTATTATCTTGCTTGTCTGGAAAAAAGTTACTGACAAACAAGAAAGGTCTTCTAAAGTCACCCAATCCCTAAACTGAGTAGAAATCTAAGAATTCTAGGGTGGGTGGCATCACATGTTTCAGGGATGTGATAGTTATTATTTGTAAACACAGAGAACAACTTTAAATCCATTTCAGTCATTAAGCCAATAGAGAAAAAGGAGTGAAAAGCAGTCCTGTTGTCAGAAATGGTATGGCACAAAGTAGCTTCATTTCAAGATGACAGGATAAATAAACAGGCACATATACTTACCTCCCCACCTTCCTCAAATCCCAAAGACAACAAAAAGATATTCACAAGGGAATCACAACATAACAGTAATTAAAATGGCCGAGGGATATAGTCTATTTGAATGCTGGCCCCTTTCTAGAAGACAGAAAGGAAGTGGAGGAAATTGTATGACAAGATAGACCAGAGCAGAGCTAGACACTTCTCAGAACATGTAAAGCCAAAGGCGGGCAGAGAAGCAGAGCCCTTTTCCTGGAGGAGCTGGATAAATGCCCAGCTTTGAGTCAGCAGGTACAGTCAGGAGTGGGAAATAGGTTCATCTACCTGGTCTCCTCCATACTTCTCACTCCTGGTCACTGAATCAGCCAACTCCTATTAAGGCAAGAGGACTGTCGGAAAAACAGGAACCTCTTGTCAATAACCTATATAATCAACCTGGTTCTTCATTGATAAGCATCACCAGATAGTGAAAGAAAACCAAGAGGACATAAAGGAAAACTAAGATGAAAAGCAGATCAGACTCCAGGAGAAACATATATATTAGGTCCCAGAAAAACTGGTATCTAAAGAAATTCTAACTGGTATCCTCAGAGAGATATGAGAAGATAATGCAACCTTAAAACAAAAGCAAGCAAAACATAAATGAAGCAGAAATCAAGGAAGAACTCTTGGAAATAAGAAAGATGATTGCCAAGATGAAAAACCAGGGAATAAATAAAATAGAGGTGGAGTAGCATGTAGGGGATACACACACACACACACCCCCCACACTTGCTTATATTTTTTAAAATAAGCAATGGAAGAATAAACCAAAAACCAATAAAAATGTTTACCTATGAGGTACAGAGAAGAACAAAAGGCAAGGAAGGAAGCCATACTTCTCTCAGTCTACCTGGCTTTATATAGTTTTATCTTTAGAACCATGTAAATATATAATTATAAAACAAAAGTAAATAAAAAATAAAACAATCCTAAAAATAAAAAACAGACAAGTGAACCTAAACTACTTAACAAATTGGTGGCATAACCACACAGAGAAGGATTTTTCAAGTTACAACAGTGTCTTGACTGTACCTCTCTGGTGTTATTGTCAATAAAGGAGAAGAGACACAAATATAAAATCAAAGAAATAAAAATCCTGTAATCCTTCTATTGAATTTGAATCATGAGTTATCTTTTTCTTTCTAAAAAGTACACATTTACTTTACTGAAAAGACCTAAATTCACATCCCTGTTGCAATTAATGCCCTTAATACTACTTCCTCCCACCAAATAGGATGAGAATTCCTTATAGAAATGGCTGATTCTAGATCTGGGGTCAAAAACAAAAAGATAAGCCCAGGAATTCGTACCAGGCCAGAAATAAGGGAACCCATCTAATACCACCCAGCCCATGTCATAGGACCCAGAGTAAACCTGAAGAATAAGTTCTTATGTTAATGGCCAATAATGGCAGAATTTCAGAATCAAAAGAATCACTCTTCTGGAGCAAAATTCATTAAGTATCTAAAAATTAATGAGTTCGGACTTGGCAATGATTTCTTCCATATGATACCAAAAGCAAAGGCAATAAAAGAAAAAACAGACAAATTTTACTTCATCAAAATTAAAACTTCTGTACATCAAAGGACACAACTGATAGAGTGAAAAGACAACCCAAAGAATGGGAGAAAATATCTGTAAGCCATATATCTGAAAAGGAATTAATATCCAGAATATATAAAGAACTCATATAACTCAAAAACATATAGCCAAACAATCCAATTATCAAATGGGCAAAGGACTTGAATAGACATTTGTCCAAAGAAATAGACTAATGGCCAACAAACACATGAAAGAATGCTCAACATCACCAATCATTAGGGAAACGCAAAGCAAAACCACAATGAGATACCACTTCATATGCATATATGACTATTATAAAAAGAAAAAAACAGAACACAGAAAACAACATGTTGGCAAGGATGTGGAGAAACTGAAACCCTGTTCATTGCTGGTGGAAATGTAAAATGGTATGGTCACTATGGAAAACAGCATGGCAGTTCCTCAAAAAATTAAACATATAGTTAATTACCATATGATCCAGCAATTCCACTCCTGGGTATATACACAAAAGAACTGAAAGCAGGGACTCAAACAGATATTTGTACACCTATGTTCATAGCAGCATTATTCATAATACCAAGAAGGCCAAAACAAGCCAAATATCCATCAACGGATGAATGGATAAACGAAATGTGATATAACCACATAATGGAATATTATCCAGCCTTAAAAGGACGGAAATTCTGATATATGCTTCAATATAGATGAAACTATATTTATCCATGTGGCAAGTGACCTCTCTACTTGTCAGGCCATAGATCTGCAGAAACCTGGCAGTGGTTGCAATATCTGTGGCCTTAAGACAGGTGCTGTGGGGAAGAAGGTGGAGACCATGGTCTCTACTTCCAAAGTCACAGCTAAATAACAGGATCATCAAGCACCCTGTCTCTTAAGCTCAGGCCTGATATGGGTGAAGAGTGCTGGTTATTTTTCTGGGGAGCCTGTCCTTTATCTTTTACCATCTGTTTACAGCATCTTTCAACACACACACACACACACACACACACGCTTTTCCCTCATTTCTCTAAATATGTTCATCTGTTCTTTTACAGTGTCAGGTTTTACAAGTTAACCTACCTTGCCCAAACTGATGATCAAATATAGTTGAACCCTTTGAAGAAGATATACAAATGGCCAATAAGCACATGAAAAGATGCTCAACATCATTAGCTATCAGGGAAATGCAAATCAAAGCCATGAGATACCACTTCACAACTACTAGGATGACTATAATAAAAAGACAGACAATAGGGCTTCCCTGGTGGCGCAGTGGTTGGGAGTCCGCCTGCCGATGCAGGGGACACGGGTTCATGCCCTGGTCCGGGAAGATCCCACATGCCGCAGAGCGGCTGTGCCCGTGAGCCATGGCCGCTGAGCATGCGCGTCCGGAGCCTGTGCTCCGCAACGGGAGAGGCCACAGCAGTGAGAGGCCTGTGTACTGAAAAAAAAAAAAGACAGACAGTAACAAGTGTTGACAAGAATGTGGAGAAATTAGAACCTGTAGGAATGTAAAAGAGTGCAAATACTTTGGAAAACAGTCTGGCAGTACCTCAAAAGGTTAAATGTAGGGCTTCCCTGGTGGCACAGTGGTTAAAAATCTGCCTGCCCACGCAGGGGACACGGGTTCGAGCCCTGGTCTGGGAAGATCCCACATGCCGCAGAGCAACTAAGCCCCTGCACCACAACTACTGAGCCTGCGCTCTAGAGCCTGCGAGCCACAATTACTGAAGCCCACACGCCTAGAGCCCATGCTCCACAGCAAGAGCAGCTACCACTGTCCACAACTAGAGCAAGCCCGTGCGCAGCAACAAAGACCCAACACAGTCAAAAATAAAAAAATAAAATAAATTTTTAAAAAGGTTAAATGTAGAATTACCATATGACAAAACAATTCCACAACTATGTATATATCCAAGAAAAATAAAAGACATGTCTACACAAAAACCTGTACATGAAAGTCCAGAGCAATACTATTCATAATAGTAAAAAAGTGGAGGGCTTGCCTGGTGGCGCAGTGGTTGAGAGTCCGCCTGACGATGCAGGGGACATGGGTTCGTGCCCCGGTCTGGGAAGATCCCATATGCCGCGGAGCGGCTAGGCCCGTGAGCCATGGCCGCTGAGCCTGCACGTCCGGAGCCTGTGCTCCGCAACAGGAGAGGCCACAACAGTGAGAGGCCTGCGTACCGCAAAAAAAGTGGAAACAACCCAAATGTCTAACAACTTAGTGGTATAGCCATACAATGGAATAATATTCTTCAATCATAAATGGAATCAAGTACGGGAATTCCCTGGTGGTCCAGTGGTTAGAACTCGGCACTTTCACTGCCAGAGCCTGGATTCAATACCTGGTTGGGTAACTAAGATCCTACAAGCCATGCTGCAGGGCCAAAACAACGGATGAAGTACTGATACACACAACAACACGGATGAGCCTTGAAAACAACATTATGCCAAGTGAAAGAAGCCAGACCCAGGGCTTCCCTGGTGGCACAGTGGTTAAGAATACACCTGCTAATGCAGGGGACACGGGTTCAAGCCCTGGTCTGGGAAGATTCCACATCCCGTGGAGCAACTAAGCCCATGCACCACAGCTACTGAGGCTGCGCTGCCACAACAGTGAGAGGCCCGCGTACCGCAAAAAAAAAAAAAAAGAAGCCAGACACAAAGTTCACATATTGTATGATCCCATTAACATGCAATGTCCAGAATAGGCAAATCCACTGAAACAGAAAAATTAATGGTTGCCTATGGCTGGGGCAAATGGAAAGAATGCTAATGGGTACAGGGTTTCTTTCTGGAGTGATGAAAATGTTCTGAAATTCTGGTGTTAGTTACGTAACTCTACGAATACATTAAAAATCACTGAATTATACACTTTAAATGGGTGAACTGTATGGTGCGTGACTTACATTTTAATAAAGCTGTTATTTAAAAAATAAAGTTGAAACACTCCATAAACAACGCCTTCTTCAGAGGAAAAAAATACAGAAAATTCTCTGTCCTCTCTAGACAACAACAATGTAAATCTAAATACCCACCCTTAATAATCTGGGGACACTACAGGAAATTAGGGAGGTTAGTAAAGTTATTGCCCATGAAGTTCAAAGCCCAACCACTTCCATGGTGCTTTTTCGGTCAGTTGAGAATGACACAAGCCATATTTAGAAATGCACTCCAAAAAAATGCTTTGAAGATTTTTATTCTCAACATTCACGAGTTTAAAGTATCTATCCAGACAAGAGAAAATGCCTGAAAGATTCAGTTCTTAGCTCTCTCTCTCATTAGGGCTCTACTTTTTTGGCTCCCAATAGGGCTCTACTTTTTTGGCTCCCCTTGTGTTACCACATTAAAAAGTGTGATATGAAAAGATGCTAGCTCTCCTTCCTTTCTTCCTGTCCCTCTGGCCATTCTTAGTTGCCTCTTTGAGCCACTCCCCATCTGACAAACCTGAAGTGCTGTGGTTCCTCAGAGCTTTATGCTGTGCCCTGTTTCTAAGATCAACATATTCTCACTGGGATGATCCCCAAATCCATCTCTCTAGCCCAGATCTTTCTCTTGTACTCCAGATCCCAAATATTCAACTACGTAATGGACAGGTCCCCAAGTCAAATGTCCAAAACCAACTCTCCCCAGTCTTTCCATATTCTTTCCCTGTCTTGGTGAATGGCATCACCATTAACCTACCTGAACAAGCCAGACACCTGGAGTTATCCTCTACTCCTTACTCTTCTTTATATCCAATTAATCATTTAGTCATATCCTTTCTGCCTCCTTAACATCTTGCAAGTCTTCTTCCTTCTATTTTCACTGCCAATCCAAAGTTCAAACCTTCTTTACCTCCTGTCTGAATTACAGAGGAGCCTCCTGAGTTATCTTCTAAATGCCTGGACTGCTCCTCTCTGGTTGCTGTGTGATTAGTCACGCCACTCTCCTGCTTAAAATCGATTATGGCTCTCCATTACCTTCCCAACTTTCTCCCAACTTCCCCCCACCTCCCTCACCCCATTTCTGCCTAGTTCTTGCTTGTGCCATCTTTCCTCTCACCATCTACACATTCATCTCCCTCTGCATGGAAAGCTCTCCTGGCTTACTCTCACTCCTCCTGGATGTCTCACTGAGATGTCAGCTCCTCTGGGAAGCCACCTTGACAAAGACTGAGGTAGAAGTGCCTCTGTGTGCAACCATAACAGCCTGTCTTTAGCCCTGTCTTTGTTGTATTGTAACGTACTGCATCACAACTGCCAGTTTCCCCTGTGTTTCTCTGCCACCTCCAACCACCAAGATCACCAAGCTCATTCAAGATATTAGAGAGTGCCAAGCACAGATGTCTGTTGAATGATTAGTTCATCCTCAGTATTTATTTAATGGTTATTTCTATACAGCATTCACACTGTCAGCCTTGCTATCCACAGAGGCAGTAGCTAAGTGCTAGATAAAAGGTTCTGCTTTGAAAAAAAAAAAAAAAAATTGATGACATGACATGTTCACGCAAGTACTCCTCAACAAAACTACCATTCATTAAGTGACTACAATGTGTCAAGCATTATATCTGGAGCTTTGGATACATAATCTCATTTAATGCTCACTAGAACTGTAAAATAAAAACAACTGACATTAACTGAATGGGTACTGAGTGCCAGGCACTGTGCTATGCACCTTACATCTGCTACCTAATTTAATGCTTACAAGGATCCTGTGAGGCAGTTAGAGAGCCTGAGTGAGTTCTTCAAGTTCCTGCCACACGGGTAAGGTAGTAGTCCCCAACAGAGCTGGGTTTGGGGCCTGGGAGTCTGCCACTAGCAGCGGAGGTCTCCATCACTGCATTATTCCACCTCCGTCAATGATCTAGACCAGGACATTCTTTTTATTACCCTTAGGAGATGGTTTCAAGCTGTAGGATTCTTGGCAGGAATTGGCAGGAAGTTGAGCTGAAGCAATGAAAAGAAAGGAAAGTGGTCTCTCTTTAGGAGATCATAGCCATATGCATTGCTAATGACCCAAATTCACCTCTCCAGTCAAGACCGCTCTCTCCTGGGACTTCAAATGTTAGTCATCCTTCCATTCCCCGGTCTTCCTCCTGCATTTACTGCCTTGGTTAAAGGCACTACCAACCCTGCACCTAAACGTAAGGTATTATCCCAGATGGTCCCTATCCTGTTCCCTTTCCTTACAATCCCTTAAATTCAGTCCTGCTAATCCTGTTCACCACAGTTCATTGTTCAATCCTGTTCACCTGGTCTCACCTGGGCTATTGCAACTGCTGCATAAATGTTGGCTATTGTTACTGTTACATCCTAAATGCCTCTTGCTCTCTCCTTTATGCCAGCACCGTTCAGCTTCCAAAGAACTAGCCTTCAGGAGCAAGCATGTAAGGCCAAGAGAGAATATCTTCTATGAGGACCAAAAGCCAGGCTTCCAGATGCTCAGGTCCCAGATCTTTCAATGAAAGCATAATAGATAGACAATAGCAAAATCTAAGTAGCATGCTAAAAATGTATGAGAATGTCAGATACTGGAATAGAAACTAATAAATAGCTCCAATCCCAAGAAACCATTCTATTTTATTCCATTTCACAAAATTAGTAAGTCAGCATTCAATCTTTTAACACAGTGGCTCTCAACAAGTGAAGATGATTCCACACACACACACACACAGACACACACACACAGACATCTGCCCAGGGGACATTTAGCAATGTCTGGAAACATTTTTTGGTTGTCACACCTGGGAGAGTGCTAGTGGGTAAGGCCAGGAATGTTGCTAAATATCCTGCAATGCACAGGACAACCCCCCTGTCCACCTAAACGCAAAGAATTATTCACCCAAAAGGTCGATAGTAGTGCTATTGAGCAACTCTGCTAAACAAGTTCCTTCTATATTCAAGTACCTAATACATAAAAAAGTTACTTCTTTCTGGGAAGATGATACAGACTTTCCCTATAAGTTAAGCTACAACAGGTCCATTTGAGGTATCACTGGAAAAGAGACAGGTAAATGCTAAATACCTGGTTGAAAAAACAAACGCCGTGAGTTGGGAGGAAGGAGAGCACCATAGAGGCCGAGGCCTTGTCAAAGACCTCAGAGAGCAGATGGGCTGCTCACTTCACACGCCAAGCCTGCCAGTCAAGGCCCGCCCAAATCCAGAATCACCTCTCCAGCCTTACTTGCAACAGGTCTCTTCAACCCGCCTTTTGTTCCTGCCACACTGTCCACCCACAACAGCTACTTGTCCACAGCGCCACTATGTTCTATTGTTACTGCTGGGACAACCTCTCACCTACCTCACGAAAGCTCTGCCCTCCAGCTGAGCGGCACCCAATTCCCCCCAACCCCAGGCTGACAAGGACATGTGGTCATCTCAACCCAATCACCCAATCATAAGAGCGTGTTCCTACGATTCCTGAAGAAGGAGGCAGTGCAAAGACAAAGGTGTAAAATGCTTTGAATGGCTTAGGCCCTAAGGCCTTGTCCTCTGCCACCTAACATCAGAGCTTAGCAGCAGCCAGCCAGCAGCCGCCTCACTTCCTGTAGTTGCTCAGTAAAAATAGGAAGTGGGGGGAGAAATTCACAAAGCAGAAACAAAAGTAATCACTGCCTAGCTTCCTGAACACAAATCACTGAGCAGGGAGGGTATCATTAAAACATCAAAACGGAAAGGGAGGCATGGAGAGCCAAGGCCAGAGGAAAGGAAGTGACACTTCTGGGTCCACCAAGCCCAGACTACTTCTGTGCCCAGGAGACTGCTCCCAAAGAAAACTATGTGCGAAACTGGACACTAGTTTATATAGAAAGTTTTCAAGGAACACTAACACATTTTAATTTAAAGAATCATGCAACAATTCCTGAAACATTAAAGTTCTATCAGAGTAAAAAAACGTCAATGAAAAAGTTTTAAGGAAGTCAAGATTAAACTACATTTTTCCTAGTCAAGAAGTGGCTACTAAAACTGCTATTAAAACAAAACAAAAGGAAAATTACTAAATAACTGACAGGTTGACAAAATCTGAAGCCCATGCTTTCCTATACTGAGGTATGAAAACTCAAGTAGATAGAAAAAACCCTACTAAATAAAAATTCTATTCATAGAATTCTAAAAAATTCTAATCATAGCTGGAATCTATCATAGTTAAAATAAAGATGCTTCTACACCTGTGTCCTCAAGCATGGCTCAACCCTGTAAGTCGTGCCTGAATGCTCCAGGCATCCAGGATGCAGAGGTTAACAGTGCTGATGTCAAGGAGCTTCTGGTCTAATGGAGGAACCAAGTGCTCCCACGTGGTGACACCTGACTGCCCCTTGTACTGACACTTGCTCTGAAACAATTTATCATCACAAAATATGACACTCCTCTATAAAAACAAAGCAAGCTGTCATCAGTAGATTTGAAGAGCTTTTATATCTGGTAATCTACAAATAACTGATAATTTCAGTTAAGCAGAAAAAATAAATTTTCTAGCCACAAAGTCAACAGAGTTGAAATTTAGTTTCAAAATAACACAGGTTAAAAACAAAATAGGCAGGGCTTCCCTGGTGGCGCGGTGGTTGGGAGTCCGCCTGCCGATGCAGGGGACCCGGGTTTGTGCCCCGGTCTGGGAGGATCCCACGTGCCGCGGAGCGGCTGGGCCCGTGGGCCATGGCCGCTGGGCCTGCGCGTCCGGAGCCTGTGCTCTGCGACAGGAGAGGCCGCAGCAGTGAGAGGCCCGCGTACCAAA
>NW_006798798.1:4800915-4820982 GCF_000442215.2 Lipotes vexillifer | reverse complement strand
TGAGAGGCCCACGTACCAAAAAAAAAAAAAAAAAAAAAAACACACACCAAAAAAAGAAAAAAAAAATTACACAGGAACATCTCACAACCACTTGAAAGTTCAAGGTAGAGCTAGCACATTTCATCAAGCCTAAACTCTCATCGCTATAAATCCCATCATTATTTTATATATGCTAAGAAAAACTCTGCCAGCTAATGATGACCTGCCATGGCACGACATATCCCACTTTCAGGCTCCCTCAAGGCGCTTTCCCGTCTCATTTCTCTGCCTCAGTCCATCTGGGACACACATCACACCTGGAACAAGCCTCTTTGCATCCTTTTCTCTCCTTTCACTTTTTCTAGAAGTTACCCATATTTAAGATCCACTGTTTCGATGACACCATCTTAGGCCCCTTTAGTTCCTATGGAGCCTTTCCTGAGCTCCTGCAGCCTCCATGGCCATTACTCATCATTAGCTCTGTGTGTCTTCCCTTTCCAGATGAATTGTAAGCACACACAGAGAGAGATTGGACACATCTTCACATTCACTTTGGTGTAAAACACAGGGCCATAACACTACCACCACCAACAAAAACCCACACCTGTCAGGAACTGTTCTAAGGACTTCACAAATATTAACTCCTGTAAGCCTCACTATAACCCCAGGAGGTAGGCACTATTACTTCACCCATTTTCAGACAGGGTAAATTGAGGTAAAGAGAGGCTATATGATTTAGAGGTTAGTGACTAGTTAAGTGGTAGAGGCAGGACTTGAGCCCAAGCAGTCTGGATATAGTCCTTGCCCTTAAACTCTATGCTACATTCCCTCTCTAAGTGACTGCTATGTATATAGCAGACATTTAGATTTTAATTCCTATTACTTTTTAATTGAAAATACACATACACAGTGGAAAAAATTCATATTGTACAAAAGAGTATGCAAGAAAAAGCCAGGTCAGTCTATCAGCCTAGATTTCTGGGGCCTCATCCCAAAGGCAATCACTTTCTTTTCTATCATTCGAGAATTGTTTTTCTGCACTTAGAAACCTATTTCATGTGTATCCCCCCCCTTTTTTTTTTTTTACACAAATGGGCACATATACACATTGTCTTGCATCTTGCCTTTTTCATTGAAATGATATTTCTCTGAGTTTGATGCATATCTGCACCCATGCTGCTTTTATTCAGTTGTAAGACACATATTTTCACACTTTAACTAAAGATGATTTCATGAAGTCAGAGAATCCTGGTGGGCTTGGACTTCAACAGGAAACAGAAGTCACAAAAGGCTTTTAAACGTACAGCAGATGTCAAGGGTTAGCCCTGTAACAATGTGCAGGCTGAATCGAGGGGACATCCAACATGTCATTTATCTTATAATAGTAAATAGCTACATCAGAGGGTTGTTATGAGGACCAAACAAGGTATTATACACAAAGCACTTCACACCAAACCTGGCTAGCACAGTGAGTCTAAGGGATGAACACAGCACCTGACACACTGTTATGCCCAATAAGTTAGACTCTGTTATTAATTATATCTTCAAAAGCTGGCCCCACTTTCCAATCTCATTTCCCTCTACTCCCCTATTCATATCTATCCACCCTTCAGCCTAAATCTCCTGCAACTCACATACCTCAAACTTGCTCAGCTCTATACCTTTACAGCCGTCGTGGCCCTGCCTAAAAGTCCTCTCCCCTTCCTGTGGTGCTGGACTCACTATTTCCCACAGTACTCAGCTCAAGCACAGCCTTCATCTGACAGTCTTCCCTAACAACTGCAGCTGGATTCTCTGAACAAGCAGTTTGGGAAGAGCCTATCTGTCACGACTTCCCACCTTCTGGTTCTCAGCTCTGGTTCCCAGTGCACCCAGGAGCAAGTAGGTTCAGGGGGACTGATTCAGGCTATCTAAGCTCAAAAGGTGAATGATGTATTAACCAGGCCAGTCACAAAGTTTATAAATAATGATGAGAGCTAACACCTATTGAGCTCTTACCGGGGGCCAGGCAGCAAAGAGGAAGGTGCTACTATTATCCCCATTCCTCGGATGGGGAACCAGAGAGGTTAGCCAGCATCCCAAGTCCAGGATCTGACCCAGGAGTCTGGATGCAGACCGCTCTCAACAGGAAATCTCCATGTGAAGCCGTGTTCTAATCAAAGGGCATTAGGATCATGGAAGCAAAGCAAAGGAAAGATTCTCTCCACTAGAGGCATCAACAGAGATGCACCCATCTGTCTGGAAGAGCAAAGGCCCAGTGGAGGACTGCACAGAGCTCCTCTGGCCCAGGTCTCCAGAAGGTACTACAGACACATCACCCAATTCTTCTCTTGGACCCACCACCCCAATTTCCATAGACATCATCCCAACCCTCTCCTTCTAGAATCAAAATCTTTCTTCTGAGGATATAAAATTAAGCATCTGGCCACAAACACATTCCAATCATGCCTTCCTAGGGTTATAGCTGGGTCATTTTGGTTGAACTTAAAAGTTTTCCCTGAAATTCTCAAAACTACATTTACAAAATGTCTCTTGGCTTGTATCTTTTCTACAGATAACTGATTTGACATTTATTCTGATTTCATTCTCAGATGATCATTGATTCATTCAACAAATACTTAACTGTTCCCCAAACACTGTGTTCTAGGCCCTGGAGATAGCAGCAGTGAACAAGACAGGCAAGATCTCTAAAACCCGTCTCCTGCTTCTAGGCACTTATGATACTTGATGGCAACTGCTTATTTGGTTTTCTTTCCTAGGCTGTGCCTTCTAGCTCTGTATTCCAATCCTCCAGTACAGTAACTGGCCTATACTGTAAATACTCCATAAATGTGAGATAACTAAATTCATGACTAAATTCATTGGGTCTCATTTTTCTAATCCAGGGTGGGATCAAATTATGTCTGAAGTCCCTCAGAGCAAAGGTACAAGTTTAAATCAAATTGTAGGAATAGAAAGCAAATGGCAATAGAACCCAAATCAAGAAGGAAGAAGAGGGAATTCCCTGGCGGTCCAGTGGTTAAGACTCCTCGCTTCCACTGCAGGTGGCGGGGGTTCAATCCCTGGTTGGGGAACTAAGATCCTGCATGCCGCATGGCACAGCCAAAAAAAAAAAAAAAAAAAAGAAAGAAGCCTCTCCTTCTAGAATCAAAATCTTTCTTCTGAGGATATAAAATTAAGCATCTGGCCACAAACACATTCCAATCATGCCTTCCTAGGGTTATAGCTGGGTCATTTTGGTTGAACTTAAAAGTTTTCCCTGAAATTCTCAAAACTACATTTACAAAATGTCTCTTGGCTTGTATCTTTTCTACAGATAACTGATTTGACATTTATTCTGATTTCATTCTCAGATGATCATTGATTCATTCAACAAATACTTAACTGTTCCCCAAACACTGTGTTCTAGGCCCTGGAGATAGCAGCAGTGAACAAGACAGGCAAGATCTCTAAAACCCGTCTCCTGCTTCTAGGCACTTATGATACTTGATGGCAACTGCTTATTTGGTTTTCTTTCCTAGGCTGTGCCTTCTAGCTCTGTATTCCAATCCTCCAGTACAGTAACTGGCCTATACTGTAAATACTCCATAAATGTGAGATAACTAAATTCATGACTAAATTCATTGGGTCTCATTTTTCTAATCCAGGGTGGGATCAAATTATGTCTGAAGTCCCTCAGAGCAAAGGTACAAGTTTAAATCAAATTGTAGGAATAGAAAGCAAATGGCAATAGAACCCAAATCAAGAAGGAAGAAGAGGGAATTCCCTGGCGGTCCAGTGGTTAAGACTCCTCGCTTCCACTGCAGGTGGCGGGGGTTCAATCCCTGGTTGGGGAACTAAGATCCTGCACCCCAATGCAAAAGCAAAAAAAAAAAAAAAAAAAAAGAAGGAAGAGGAGTTGTGGTAAGTCAGCTGGTAAGAACTTTAGAGTCATGAAGGACGGGCCACCTTGGGAAGCAATGAAGGGCTTCATCACCTGCAGAAAGTATGGCCTCAGAAACATGTCCAGGGGTCAGTTAGAGGAAGAGAAAGAAATTACTTGCATCAAAGTCTGAGTTGGGGTCACCGACTAGAAAGAGGATGAGGGGGTGAAATGGGTCTCTACCTAGAAGTCACATGCTGGACAAGAGGGAAGGAGCATGCATTGGGGGAAAGAGGTAGAGATATTAAGCTAGGCCTTAGAAAATGCTTCCAGGCAGATGTGGGAAGAAGAGAAGCAGCAAAGACAAGTGAAAAAGCACAGTCATAAAGTTAAGCTAATGATCACAATAGCTTAAGTCAAGAAGGCCAACCAAGAGGAGATGCACAACAGCAAGAAAGTATGGCTCACCATGCCAAATACTTATGATCAAGGTCAAGGGAAATGAGAAAGCAGCAGCCACTGCATCTATCAATTAGAGGACCCTCAGGAGGACAGTTTGATTATGGATAAAGACATCTGAAGCACAACCCCTGAAACATTCAGGCTCTTGGTGAACTTAGAACTAAGAGAAAATGGCATCCTGCTTTTTCTGTAACTCCAAAACAGCAATTCCTTATTCAAACCAACATTCTCTCTCCACCTTGGAAGGTCATCATTTTCCACTAAGCAGAAAGTCACAGGAGGGAAAAGGAGAGAGTGGACACTCAACTCATGTGATGCCCCAGTCCACTAGCTCTCAGAAACAATCATTTTCCTATAGACTTGTGAGACCTGCTTGACAAAAAGCTTCTGGTGTATTAGGCTTTGGGTTTTCAACAGAATAAACACTTAGTAAAATTTTCAGCAGAATCATGTGCAACTTGTTTAAAAATTTTTAAAGAGGATGCTTAAAACATGTTGTCTTCCAAAAATCCAGAGATAATTTTAGATTGAAAAATCTAGGCTTGCCAAGGGAATCTGAGAACTTTTCTATCTTGGTCTCCAATGCTAACCTACGTATTCGTGTGCAAAAATAGAGGAAGATTAGAATCTCAAATGCCAGACTGAAAAGTTGCCACAACAAACCTGAACTCTTCATATGGAGTTTGTTATCTTGTCAGCAAGACAGCAAATGAAACAGCAATAACTAAACTTTTTTTTTTTAACCTCAAAAGAAAAAAGTCTCAAACATGAAATACATCCTGGACTTGCAAAGGAAAATGATTTTTAAAAAAGATATTGTGAATGGAATTATAAAACAGCATACACAAAATCTAAATATCAAATCTGTAAGTAGTCATTTACAAACACAAACTTAGAACTTTAGGTCTAAAATATGATAAAACAGCAATTATAGTTTATTCAGTAAAGTTGGGAAAATTAACCTATTTGGAAAATAACTTCATATCTTCAACCAAAACCAAATTTTAAGTAAATTTAAAACAGCTAAAAGTAAAAATAAAACCATGAAATGAGAAACAAATATGGATGGATGTTATGAATATTGGCATGGAGAATAATTTTTGAAGTGTCAACAAAGGAAAAATAATACTATGTATTTTTTAAATGAATGTTACCTTTGACCTCATTTGTAAATTTAACCCAAAACAACAATCAGACAAATCATTTTGGCAGAACTGTCTATCTTGTGACGAATTAGAAACAATCTACATGTTAACTTGGTATATGTTGGCTTGGTTAACTTATGATATACAATGGTACATTATGAAGTCCATAGAAGTGATAATATCTGTATTTACTGATACCACCAAAATGTTAGCAATGGCTGTCACTGAGCGGTAGGTTGGTGGATGACTGTCACTTTAAAAAGTATTGTCACAACACTTTTTGTGCTGTCTTGAATGTGAAGAAAGGAGAATGAATTGCTTTTATAATGGGGGCGAGGAGCGGAAACAAGCTATTTTCAAATTAACCCCCCCCTCCAAGCTGAGTATTTATCTGGCAGAATTTGTGAGGAGAATAAACAAAATTCTTATCATGCCAACCAGGCGTGCTTCTTTCCTCGCACCGCGCGGAGCAGGAAGACACACCCCTGACCCTACGCTCGCCCCTCAGCCGTGGGTCCTTCATCCTCAGCCCCGGCCCTCCGGCGGTCCCCGCGGAACCTCCCCTGGCCCGACTACGCCAGCGGGCTCGGCGGGGCCGGAAAATCATGTTCCTCAGGGCCCGGCCCGGCGGGGAAGGTGCACGCAGCCGACCGGCAGCCGCGGGGCGGCGTGAGGGCCGCGTCCCTAGGCAGTCCCGGTAGACCCCGGGACCCACAGGCCGCCGTCCCTCCGCTGCCTGCTCGGCGGGCTTCCGGGAGCGGGTCCCGGCGCCAGCCCGACCTCCCCGGCTCCGGCGGCCCAAGGAGCGCCCCCCGCCCTTCCTGCCCCGCGTCCGCGGGGTCCCCGCCGCGCCCCCGGTCTCAGGCACGAGCCAGGAGGCCCCTCCAGGCTTCCGTCCGGTCAGCCAGCGCTCCCAGAGCCCGGCGTCCTCCACAGCGAACGGGCAAGGGGCGGCTGCCGACGGCCCTGAGCCCTGCGGCCCCAAGCGGAGCGGCGCCCCGCGAGCTCGTCCAGTCGCCAGCCTCGGCCGCGGCCCAACACCCACCCACCCACCCCCCCCTGAGCCCGCCCGCCTGAGCCAGGCAGCACCCGCTCGCTCCCGCTCCTCACCTGCGACGCGCCCCGGCCCCCAGCTCACCGCCCGAACCGGCTGTGTACACCGGAAGTGACGTCTCCGGGCAGGCCCCGCCCCCGCCCCAGGCGGATGCCGGGTGGCTGCAGACCAAGCGGCTAGGAGCGGTCCCCAACCATTCCCTGCGCGAGCGGGGCGGGGAGGGCCCTGCACCCCCTTGCCTAGGGACGGAGGACCTCCAAATGGGACAGCCAGGGTGGGGGTTGAGGACCGGTGGCCCGAGCCCGCAGGGTCACCCTGGTTTTCCACTGTGACTTAGCCTCCGGGCGGGAGAGGTCAGCTGTGTCCTCACAGACTTATTATGAAAATTAATTACTGAAGAATTGAGCACTTACTAGATGCCAGGTCCTCGCAGGAGCTGTAGGAACTGGATAATGCCCTCTCCCTCATACGTTTATTCTCTAGTGGTGGAAACAATCATTGTTATAAATGCGCTTGATGATATAGTGCCAATTGCGACAAGCGGTAGGAGGGGAAAGTGGAAGAGGGAGGGAGAGCGTCCCTTGACCTAGTGAAGGAGGGTTATCAGGGAATTTTTCGCTCAGGAAAAGAGCAGGAGTTGAGGGAGAGGAGTGGGGAAAAGAAAGAGTTGAAGAAGCAAGGAGGAAAGGACATTATGGCAGAAGTAACAGCAGGTGTCTGTGGTGGCTTTGTGTTCAAGAAACGAAGGTAGTGAGAAAGCCTTACCTGAGAGCAAGGGGTGATTTTACCATACTTGTGGGTTTAGAGGGATTACTTGGGCTACATTGTGGAGAAGGACTAGAGAGGAGAGGCAAGAGTGGGTATAGACTTGTATGCCCATGTTCAAAGCAGCATTATGCATAAAAGTCAAAAAGGCGGAAGCAACCCAAGTGTGCATCGATATATGAATGGATAAACAAAATGTGGTATATCCATACAAAGGAATATATTCAGCCGTAAAAAGGAAGGGAATTCTGACACATGCTACAAATGGATGAACCGTGAAGACATTACACTAAGTGAAAGAAGCCAGTCACAGAAAGATATATTCTATAATCCCACTTATATGAAGTACCTAGAGTAGTCAAGTTCACAGAGACAAAGTAGAATGGTAGTTTCCAGGGACTGGGAGGAGGGGCGCACGGGGAGTTTGTAATTAATGGGTACAGAATTTTGGGTTGGAAAGATGAAAAAGTTCTGGAGATGGATGTGGTGATGATTGCACAACAGTGTGAATGTACTTAATGCCACAAAACTGTACACTTAAAAATGGTTAAAATGGGGGACTTCCCTGGTGGCGCAGTGGTTAAGAATCCGCCTGCCAATGCAGGGGACATGGGTTTGAGCCCTGGTCCGGGGAGATCCCACATGCCATGGAGCGACTAAGCCCGTGGGCCACGACTACTGAGCCTGTGCTCTAGAGCCCGTGAGCCACAACTACTGAAGCCCGTGCACCTAGAGCTTGTGCTCTGCAACAAGAGAAGCCACCGCGATGAGAAGCCCGTGCACCGCAACGAAGAGTAGCCCCTGCTTGCCGCAACTAGAGAAAGCTCCCCAGCAGCAATGAGGACCTAATGCAGCCAAAAAAAGAAATTGGTTAAAACGGTAAATTTTATGTATATTTTACCATGATAGATAGATAGATGGACGTAGAGATCGGTTAGTAGTCTATTTCAGTTGTCCAAGCAAAAGATGATCCCGATGTAAACCAAGACCTCCACATATTTTTGTTCTTGAACATCTATCAGGAAAAATGTTTGAATATCGTCCAGATTTATTTTACTTATAAATTATATGCACTACACTACTAATATACTATTTACATAATGGAACATACATAAAAAGAATTTTAAAAGATAAGTCTTAAATTCTAATATTTTCTTCCTCTACCCCAATAGATTGCCTTCTTACATTAGTAGCTGTGTGAATCTCATTTTGAAAGCCATTCACAGACTATGGTAGTGGCAGTGGGGAATAACGTCAGTGGTTGAACTAGACATGGAGGGTTGGAAAGAGGAGGGAATCCTAAATCTCTCCTGGGTCTCTGGGATGAGCCATTGGAGTGGTGACACTCAGTGCTGGGAAGCTCCCGAAGACCACATCTGGAAGGGAGGAAGACAGGAAGAAGACCATGAGTGCCGTTGTGAACATGACATCAAAGAAGAGGCACCAAGTAGGCAGTTGAGGCTGGAGGTCTGGAGCTTGGGAGGGAGATGGAGCTGTCACTGGGGCTTAGGGGGCTGTTGAAGCTGTGGGTAGGAGCTGAAGGTGGGTGTAGATTGAGGGAAGACTTTTTTGTGGTTGGTTTTTTAAGGTGGAAGAAACTTAAACATGTTTCAGTGTCAGAGAGGAAGATCCAGTTGACAAAAAGTGACTGAATATACAGGAGAAAGATGATGTGATTCATCTTGTGAGGATCTGAAAAGGCTGGAGGGGGTCTAAAATGCTTGGCCATGGGTTTACCTGAGGCTGCAGTAAAGAGTGAGGGGAACTTGCAGACAGAGGTGTGAGGAGAGTGAGAAAGGTCTGAATGCGGAAAGGAAAAATGTGGTAGAATTTCCAAATTGTACTGAGGATCTGTTTCAGGTTGATAGAGCCTCCTCTCATATTAACTGCCTTGCCCCAGCAGCTTTCAGGTAAAAGTAAGAAGATGGAGAAAGGCTTCACCTGCGGGTTGAATAACAGAGAGAGGGGTGAGTGTTACTGACATAACAAGCTGTGGAACCCAAGCTACAGGAGAAGGGATGTGATGTGGAAGAGGACAGCTGGGTTGGAGGAAGTGTCCCCGGGTACTGGTGTCATCGTACCTATGTAGGCTGGAAAAGGGATCAGAGATGATGGTGCCCGGCTTCTGAGTGGGCCAAGTGTGGCTCCTGCAGTCTCAGGACAAGCCCATCTTTTTTTTTTTTTTTTTTTTTTGGCATGTGGGATCTTGGTTCCCTGACCAGGGATTGAACCCACTGCCCCTGCAGTGGAAGCACCGAGTCTTAGCCACTGGACCACCAGGGAAGTCCCAGGACAAGCCTATCTCTTGTTCGGAGGTGCTCCTAGCTCCTAATACAGGCCCCTCAAAGCCTCTAGTGGCCATGCCTAGAGGTACCTGATAAACACTGCATGGGGGCTTTAAAAGGGCCCCCTGGCAAGGCTCTGACCTGCACACCCAACCACCGTTGCTCACTTCACTCCAAGCTTCATGATCCCAGAGTAATGTGCTGGGAGCTACTCGTGCCTGGCACCATCTGGGCCCTTCTCTAGACTTCAGTCCAGGACCAGGAGGTTCCAGAGACCTATTCAGCCATGCGTGCAGTTTTGTTTTTTTTTTTAATTTTTTTGACCGTGCTGCATGGCATTAGGGATCTTAGTTCCCTGACCAGGGATTGAACCCGCACCCCCTGCACTGACAGCGCGGATTCTTAACCCCTGCACCGCCAGGGAAGTCCCGTGTGCGCTTCCTATTGGAACTTAGTATGGACATTGCCAACCTTGGGGCCCCTTTGGTGGTGTCTGTCGTGCTCTGAGCACCAGGCTGTCTTGGACCTCTCAGACTTACCTGAGGACATCTTGTATTGTGGATATATCAAGTCTGGTTTGTGAGCACATCTATAACTATCATACCCACCTCCTAGAGGTTTGAACAATTTTTGTCCATCAAATGCACATACATATGGAGAGGAAGGGAAAAAACATCCATGTACCCACCACACAGGTTTGAGACATTTGTCACTTCATATCACCTCTTTATTCCAAGCTCCCTTACACCAGAGTGCCCAAAAAGAGGATGGAGCCCACAGGTCTAGAGGTGGAGGCTGGACCTTCCTGGAGCCCCCATGTCCTCAGGTACAGAAGCTTTGATTCAGCTCTGCAGAGAGGTCTACGGTTAGAGACTCAGCATGCACAGGGGGATGGGATGGTGCCTCAGAGACCACCAGACAGACACTTCAACTTGCCCCTCAGGAAGCCAAGAAGGCCCAGGCCAGGAATCAAAGGCCTCTCCCTGAATCCACCTGCCCTCCTGTGTACTGTTTAAAGGCAAAGTTGGAGCCAGACCCCACGGAAGCGATGGGAGCCTCGGAGGTTGTTCTCTGGCAGCAGTGAGCAGAACAGAGTTTCAGGAGCTCCTCAGTGACCCAAGGGCATTGCGTTAGTGAGATGGGCCAGAGGTGCACCTTGGCCTTGACCTGAGGTGCCTCCCCTTGTCGAGGAAAACAAAGCTGATTTTCTACGTCTCGCTTTGATGAGGGCTCCACATTCCTAACACCAGAAGAGCTGCAGAATAGGAGCATCCCACATAGAGGGGCTCATAAGGGATTAGAGAAATGATTTTCTTAAACAGCCAAAGTTATTACTGTTGGCTTGTGTGCTCTTTATGCAGTCAAAGCCAGGGCTTCCAGGCTGGGCTTTTACCTGTTGGCTTTAGTGGGCATGTCTGAAAGAAGAGCGTTCAGGGAAGAGGTTTTCACAGCCAGCCGAGGGTTCTTGGTGGTGATGGTTGTGGGGAGCGGGTGGGCAGGGGCAATGGGGTTGAGTTTGGAGAGTAACTTTTCTCCTTTACCTTACTGGTCTCCCTTGGGCAGCATGTGAAAGCTGCAAGATGGGCTGTGAGCCCCAGGAAGGGTAGCTGCATTCCAGAATCCACAGGATTTGGGAGCCAGTCTGGAGAGGGCTGGCCAGACATTCTGGGCACAGAGCAACTGGCTGGCTGCTGAGTACGGAGAGACCTGGGGCAAGGCCAGTCTAGTCTATTGGGTGGTGTGCCCCAGGCAGGAAAGAGGGTGAGGGCAGCATGGGTCACGTGCCAAAGGGGAAACTTCTGCCCCAGTGTCAGGCCGTCTCCCTGAGGAGGTCGCTCCTCGCCCCTCCCTTTCCCCGTAACCATCTGAGCATCCTGCTGCTCTTTCTCCATTTCCACCCTCCACTGGCTGGAAATGGCTGTGCTGGGGCCAAGAAGCCCTTGCTAGGCTGAGCCGTCTGCTTCTGTCTCACCCCCACCGCTCAGATCCCAGGTTGCCTTTGACCCTTCTGAGGGTCTGGGGTTGGCCAGGGGCCTGGGAGATCCCTGATGGGTGGGCTGGACCCCAGGATTCCAGGCCCCTTCCCCTGCAACCAGGACAGGATGCCTGGTACCACCTTAGGGAACATGTAAGATACGTGCAGGCCGGGGGAACTGCTGGGGGACTCCCTGAGGGCTCTCCAGGGTGTGGTGAAGCAGAAGGGGCTGGATGTGTGTGGGGTGGGGGAGGGAGAGCTGCTGGATGCAGTAGGGACCACCCTAGAGGCTGTGCATACCACAGTTATCAGCTGTGAAGGTCTGCACGATGGAGATGGACATTTTCCAGGACTCACAGACTGTCAGGGATCCAAGGACTTATGACCAGGAAAGGAAAGAAAGGTGTACTGGGGAGGGAATCAGGCAAGGTTCTGGTGCTGGTGGAGCCAGAAGGGCTGCACAGCTTGATGTCGATTTATCCTGAAAACCAGAGGGGGCTCCAGTCCATTCTATAGCTGACAGACAGCCAAGGTCCGGCTCTCCTCAGGTTCCAGTATGTCGACCTGGTGATGGGCACCACCCTAGCTCAGAAGGTCTATGCTGTGGTCTTGGTCCAGAAAGAGGTGTCTCCCAAGAACTGCGGGAGGGTAGTTTGCAGAGTTGATTCTGTGGCCTTGTAAAGAGTTCAAACTTGAACACTTGGAGTTCTGAACAATTAAATTTATGAGCATTCCCTCAGATTTGTAAATCTACAAGGGGGCCAAGACTGAGGGGCATGAGTCCCCCAGATGGGTCCATCACGTTGAAGAAACCAGAACTCTGTCCCCTTTCCTGAATGTGGGTGGACTCTCCTTTTGGTTATCAAAATGTAATAACCCCAACTCATTGTCACTGAAACAAGAGCGGATTTATTAGCCCAAACAAAAAGAGCACTGTAGCCACTAGAATGGCTGTCCTTGGCAGCAGTCCTGATGCCTGGGAGTAACTTACAGACTGCCACCCTGCAGCTTGTCTGCTCCCGCTAGGCTCAGTGGGAAGGAGCGCCTCAGGGGCTGTGTTGTTTCTTCCGTTTCTTCAACACATCAGGTCAGAGTCCTCCGACCCGACGACTTTGAACTTGTTTAGGCCTCCAGAGATTTTTACACGTGGTTGCCCCTAGTTGCAGTTCATTTAGGGCATCTCAATTGGGTCTTCAATTTGTAGCAAGCAGGGACAGTAAAGCTGCCACTGGTTGAGTTTCCGGTGTCAATGTTGACTTGACAACCTTGGGCACTGGTCACAGAGCCTGGACTCCCTCCCAAGAGATCTGGGATACTCAGCTCATGTTATTTATTTATTTATTTGGTTACGTCGGGTCTTAGTTGCAGCAGGCGGGCTACTTAGTTGAGGCTCGCCAGCTCCTTAGTTGTGGCATGCAAACTCTTAGTTGTGGCATGTATGTGGGATCTAGTTCCCGGACCAGGGATTGAACCCGGGCCCCCTGCGTTGGGAGTACAGAGTCTCAACCATTGCACCACCAGGGAATTCCCCTCAGCTCATGTTTGATGTGGGTGCTGGATGGTAGGACCACACAGATCCGACTCCCGTTCTCAGACAGCTGGCTGCTTCCCATGTGGAATTTGGGGCACCCGGTGTTCCAGCCAGGTAGGAGACCAGTGTGTGTTGAGTGGTGAACAGTGAAAGGGGTTTCTCCCCACTCATTCCACAGGGAGAAATGGGCTCGGGGCCCAGACCTCTAGTTTTCTCACTGCTCAGCAATGTTGTGCCTAACCTTAACCCTAAGCCACACAGCTGCCAAATATTCATGCTTTCCATTTAGGGGCAAAACTGGGCAGAACCAAATAACATTTTAAAGCCAAGTTACTAGAAGTATTTGAGAAAAGGCTGAGTTTATAAACTAAAATTTGGCTCTTAACCTACAATGATTTCATTGCCATGAAACATTGCTGTTAAAGTGCAAAATAATGAACCATGCTCACTCTGCACTGCAACAAATGAGTCTGGGCAGCTCTATCCAGTTCTGAGACTACAATGAGGCTCTCAGAAGGAACTGATGAAACTAAAAGCCACCTTTGACTTATAAGCCAACACTTACAAGAATCACCAAGGAGGGAATTCCCTGGTGATTCCAGTGGTTAGGACTTGGCGCTTTCACTGCTGGGACCCGAAAAAAAAAAAAAAAAAGGGGATTGGGCTTATTGAAAGGGAGCTAGGTTGCCTTAAACATATATGGAGAACCCTGAAAGTGAAACTTTATCTCACATAAAGCCTGTCAGATCAGTAAGAAGAAATGAGATTACGTCTCAAAAATCAAATTAGCAGTTTCCACATCTGCACAGGCATAGTCACAGGCAAATCCAAGAGAACCATGAGTCCAGAAGCTGTCACAAGCTTGGTCCCCTCTCAGGACAGGTCTGTGGCTGTGGGGCTCTTTAAGTTGTTTGAAAGCATGGGTCATGGACCTCCTCTTCCAGGAAGCCCTCTCTGAAATCCCCAACGCTATATTTTCCCAGTCATGGTATTTATCTCACAAAACAGTTAGGTTTTGCCCCTCCTGGACTGTGAACTTCTATGATATTCATCTCATACCCAACTGTATCTCCAGCACTTGGCGCCGCATATAGCAAACAGCAGGCATTCATAAAGTAACTTACTCAACAAGTTTCTAAGCACCCACCACGGGCCAGGCATGGTGCCAGGTACTGGGAATGGAGTGGTGAATAAGACAAAAGTGATCCTTCCCCAAACAAAAAGGACAGGTACTGGGAATGGAGTGGTGAATAAGACAAAAGTGATCCTTCCCCAAACAAAAATGACAAAGGTAAAACATGGACATGCAAGCATAGTGAGGACATGTTGCATTGAAGAAAAATAGTCAGGGAGAACTTAACACATTCTGGAAGGTCCTGAAAATGTAATGTTTAAACTGACATTTGAAGAATGAGAAGCAATTAGTTGGGGAAGAGACCTCCAGGTGAAAGGAATTGCAAAGGCCTTTGGAATTTGACTCATTTTGGAATTTGGAACTAAGGGAAAGCTAAGGGTAGTTCCCCAGGGACTAGATCATATAAGGCAGGCTGGGAAGGATGAAACTCTTTCTTAAGAGAAACAGGAAATTGCTGGAGAGTTTGATGCAAAAATTTGTGTTTCCATAGCGCTGGGGTGGGGAGGGCAGAGGCAGAGGCAGTTATCAAGACACTCAGGGGTCTCTGTGTGGTCTCAGAGGGCAGAGCAATGGAGAGAATCTAAGGTCCCCTTCCATATATCTTTTATCTTGATGTTTAATTTACATAAAATACACAGGTCTTAAGTGCACAGTTCAAATTTTCACTTATGTACTGTACCCACCCCCCCAATCAAGATATAAATACTTTAGCAGGCCCTGCCTCCTCCAAATATAACTACTAATCTCCAACATCAAGGTTAGTTTTGCCTGTTTTTGAGTTTCATGTAGATGTAATCATACAGTATATACTCTTCTGTGTCTGGTTTCTTTCACTTATCATGATGTCTGTGAGATTTATTAATGTCGTGTAGAGCAAGTTTTTTTTTTTTTTTTTCACTGTATTCCATTGATAAATATACCACTATTTATTCATTCTACTGTTGTTGGACATTTATTTCCAGGTTTTGGCTATTATGACTTACACTATGTGCATTCTTACATGTCTTTTTGTGGACATAAGCCAATCACTTCCACTGAGTACGTACCCAACAGTGAAACTGCCGGGTCATAAATATACATATTTAGCTTTAGTAGATCCTGCCCATTAGTTTTCCAAAATGGTTAAACTGATTTATACTCCTACCATTAAAGTGTGGAATGCTCAGTTCATCCATGTCCTCACCAACACTTCACATTATGGGCTTTTTTTTTTTTTGGCTGCACGGCTTGTGGGCTCTTAGTTCCTCAACCAGGGATCGAACCCGTGCCCCCTGCAGTGGAAGCATGGAGTCTTAACCACTGGACCGCCAGGGAAGTCCCAACATCATGGGTCTTTTATGGCATCTCATTGTGGTTTTTTTTTTTTTAGCGGCACCCGTCAGCTTGGGGATATTAGTTCCCCGACTAGGGATGGAACCCGGGCCCCAGCAGTAATAGTGCAGAGTCCTAACCACTGGACTGCCAGGGAATTCCCTCCTTGTGGTTTTAATTTGCATTTTTGGATGACAAAAGGTATTAAACACCTTTTCATATGTTTATTAGATATTTATTAGACAGAACTTATTGTCTGTTCAAGATTTTTAAAATTGAATTGTTGGTCCTTTAAAAAAAACTGATTTGTAATTCTTTATATATTCTGGATTATAAGCCCTTTGATGGCTAATATTCCATAATGCAAGTATCTTCTCCCAGGCTGTGGCTTCCATTTTCACTCTCTTGATATCTTTTGATAAAACAAATTTTTAGTCTTAATGAAGTCCAATTTCTCTTTCATGGTTATCACTTTTTTTTTCATGGTTATCACTTTTTGTGTCTTCTTTGCCTACTCCAAGGTCTTGCATATATGTCCTTATTTTTTCTCAGAAATGTTTTGTAGTTTTGTAGTTTCCAGTGTAGAGGTCTTGCACATCTTTCACTAGATTGCTAGGTATTTGATTTTTTGGCAGGGTACTATTATAAATGGTAATATTTTAACTTTTCATTTTCTAATTACTTGTGCATAGAAACAAGCAATTTTTGTAGCTGTTGATAATTCACCTATTAATTGCAGCAGTTTGTAGATAGGTTTGGATTTTATACATACCCCACATGTTAAAAATGATAGTTTTCTTTTTCCCAATCTTTATACCTTTATTTCTTTTTCATTCCTTATTGCACTAGCTAGGACAGCCAATACAATGCTGAATATAAGTGATGCTCATTGACACCAGTCACCAGAGGAGTGTTCAACATTTCACCATTACATGTAATGTACATTACATTACATGTACATTTTTTGTAAATGTCTTTTATTAGATTAGGAAGTTCTCATCTATTCCCAATTTCCTGAGTTTTTAAAATCTCTTTTTGAAAGGCTGAAGACTGTGTGCACACCCAGTTTGTTCATGGGGTGTGTAGAGAGGATCCAATGTGAAAAGATGTCAGCCTGCTCCATTAGGTACCCTGGGACTCATGCCAGCAATTTTTGGGATACTGCCAGCCTTTCCAACAACAGTCTCTGTGGCTCATCATTGCCAGGTCATCTGTAGCTGGCTGTTGCAGACATTACTTGCACCCACTAGTATTGGTTCTATACTTCCCTGCCTCCTTAAGTGAGAACAAGGGAAGTTTAAGTTGGGATAATGCAAAAATGAGCATGTCTGACAGTTCCTTTCTATTCCTGGGAAAAGAAAAAGCAGCTATCTTCTGACTGTGCTAGGAATAGACACCAGGACAGTGGCCTATCTCCGTTCAATGGAAGTCTGAAGACCGCAGGATGTCCAGATTTAAACCAAGTAGCAGCTGAAAGAAAAAAGTAAGCTGGTTTAGACACTAGGTATGTTTTGAGCATAAGTCATGACCTGGGATGATGAAAGCTGCAGAGAAAATCCATTGACAGTCTGGAAACCAGACATAGAGAGGCATCTGACCAGGAACACATCCAGGAAGAGGATATAAGAAGTATGGACAGGCTTGGCATTTCTTGCTTTGTCAAGAAGCCCTTTAGATACTTGCAGAGAATAGGCCTGAGGTTCTGATCATTCATAACTACAGATAAACCCAGTGCCAGGTTACAAGCAGCTCCAAGGCCTAGTCCCTGCGGGTGCTGAGCTGGATCTCCAGGCTGTCTGGAGCAGTAGCAGTGCTGGACACAAATTCACTGCTGCTGAACACCAGCTAGCCACAGAACCAGAGGTGCGCTGCTGCCCTGCTAGCTCACAGCCCTGCGACTTATTTTTACATCTGTGACTCAGAGGCCTAGACCAGGACTGAGGCCTTGGGGAGAGAGAAGCCCTGCTTAGGGGTTGGCTCTTGCGAGCAGCATGGGTCTGGCTGTTTGATGACACCATGATCACATCCATTTCAGACCATAGTTGCAGTGATACCATTTCCAGTAGGACACAATCTCTTGAGGCCTCCATATTAGATGCCTTCTCTAAGACATGTGATATAACCTGGCAGTCAGATTTGTATTCCCAAAAATTCATTCTGGCTACTGCATAGAAAATGAATTGGAAGAGTGTGGTATGGGTGGAGGGTGACCAACGAAGAGGTTATTACAATAGTATAGGCAAGAGTTGATGGTGCTGGACTTCCCTGGTGGCACAGTGGTTAAGAATCCGCCTGCCAATGCAGGGAACATGGGTTCAAGCCCTGGTCTGGGAAGATCCCACATGCCTCTGAGCAACTAAGCCCACGTGCCACAACTACTGAGCCTGCGCTCTAGAGCCTGTGTGCTACTACTGAAGCCCGCGCGCCTACAGCCCATGCTCCACAACAAGAGAAGCCACCGCAGTGAGAAGCCCCCGCACCGCAACGAAAAGTAGCCCCTGCTCGACACAACTAGAGAAAGCCCGCACACAGCAACAAAGACCCAACGCAGTGGGGAGGGTGGAGGGGTAAAAAAATAGGGTTGACGGTGCTTCACACTCGAGTAGAGGCAAATAGATTTCTGGTTCAAGACATTAAACCAGGGCTTCCCTGGTGGCGCAGTGGTTGAGAGTCCGCCTGCCTGCCGATGCAGGGGACACGGGTTCGTGCCCCGGTCTGGGAAGATTCCCACATGCCGTGGAGCGGCTGGGCCCGTGAGCCATGGCAGCTGAGCCTGCGCAACGGGAGAGGCCACAACAGTGAGAGGCCTGCATACCTCAAAAAAAAAAAAAAAGACAGTAAACCAACTACAAATGTTCACCTTTTCCTTTAAGACTACATTAAATTGTCAGTAAATGACTAAGATGGAATTTATAATATGAATAGAATTGGGCAGGGAGGAATCTGTGAGGTATTTTTTCAACCAATTTCTAGACTGATTAGAGCAGATGAAATAAGTACCGTGACACAGGGCAGAACAGAGGGTGCTGCCGCCTGGACCACGCCCGGGGTGCTATTGTATAGGAGGAGCCACTTGCCCGAAACTCTGAAATGCTTCAGACTCTGAAGCAGGAGGTACGACAGAGGGCAAGCGCGAGAAGGGGGCTTGAAAACAGGAAAACGAATCTAAGGTCTGTCTGCACCGCAAGCAGTGAACAATCTTGTTTCTCACTGCAGTTAGAATGACCTATAATTATACAACACACTCCTAGGAAAAACAAACAAGTACAAGGAAGACTCTTTCCTGCAGGTACAGTGTTTCTGTGGATCTGGAAACATTGGCACCTCGGAACAAGCCCTCAGAGACCTCAAAGATAAAGATCACAACTTAGAGCATTTGTCAGATGACAAATCCTGGCCACACCGAGAGCTCCAGGGCAACTCTTCTGCTTCCTTCCAATAAGAGATAACCAAGAATTGTCAGATATTTGAATAAAGTCTACTACAGGAAGTCTACTACCAAGATTAACAACCTTGGTTAAAAAAACTAAGAAACACAAAGCTTCGATTCGACAGCTTTTTTTTTTTTTAACCTTATTTATTAAAAAAAAATTTTCTGGCTGCACTGTGAGGCATGCAGGATCTTAGTTCCCTGACGAGGGATCGAACCCGTGCCCCCTGCAGTGGAAGCGCAGAGTCTTAACCACTGGACCACCAGACAAGTCCTTCTCAATTGGACAGCTTTAACATTTGAGTAAGAGGGAGATCTAGTGAAAGAACAGGGTGGGTAACATCACAGAAATTATCTAAGAAGTAATAAGAGAAAGAGCTGAAGGAAAGATATGAATCTTTAAGTCAAAAGGGTCTACATGGGAGCTCCCTGGTGGTCCAGTGGCTAGGATTCAGCGATTTCACTGCTGTGGCCCAGGTTCAATTCCTGGTCAGGGAACTCCCACAAGCCATGCCGCACTCCTCCCCCCACCCCCCCAAAAAGAGGAAAAAACACGTCATCTATCATGGGAAAAAAATCAAATTGACATCGGACTTGGCACCACTGCATGTAAGATGAACAGTCAGCAATTGAGCTAAGAATGATTTTTATATTTTTAGAAGGTTGTTAAATAAAAAAAAAAAGAGGAAGATGTGACAGAGAACTTACTATCTGGCCCTGTATACTTTTTAAGAAAGCTCCCTAAGTAAGAATCCTAACAAGAAAATGGAAAACATGGCATCCAGGAAACTGTGACTCTAACCCAGGAGAGCAATGAAGAGAAATCCCAGGATCTTAGGTTTCCTGAAGATCTCGAAAGCAAAATGTTTGTATAACCTTTCGCAGAATGGTGAAAGTATATAGTGCAATAGTCTCTAGGAAAAAAAGAGACTTCATAGACTAAATCAAATGATAGTTAACGCGCTTCCCTGGTGGCGCAGTGGTTGAGAGTCCGTCTACCGATGGAAGGGACTCGGGTTCGTACCCCGGTCTGGGAAGATCCCACATGCCGCGGGGCGCCTGGGCCCGTGAACCATGGCCGCTGAGCCTGCGCGTCCGGAGCCTGTGCTCCGCAACGGGAGAGGCCACAACAG
>NW_006798798.1:4786479-4800355 GCF_000442215.2 Lipotes vexillifer | reverse complement strand
TAGGGAAAATAACGGTCCAAGGAGGTCTAAATGAGATTTGAAAATTGGTGAGCTCAAGAAGAATAGATTCCAATTAATAGAGGATATGACAGAGAGCACAAGAGAACAAATCCACACCTGCAAGAGCCAATCAGAAATTCTACAGATGGGCTTCCCTGGTGGTCCAGTGATTAAGGCTCCACGCTCCCAGTGAAGGGGCATGGGTTTAATCCCCGGTCGGGGAATTAAGATCCGGCATACCGCTAGGTGCAGTCAAAAGAAAAAAAAAATTCTATGGAAAAATATTGTGAACAAAAACAAAACCAAGATAAAATACAAACTTCAGGAGAGTGGTTTCCTTTTGGGTGAAGCAGAAATGGAATAGGGGAGTGGTAATACATAGATGCAGGTTGTTGGTAATGCTCTAGTTTTTGGGTTAAGTGACAGGTTCAGTTACTCATATTATGGGTCACACATCCTTTTGCATATATTAAACGTGAAAAAGGAAAAAGATAAAGGAAAAACGATCTAAAAATTGAAAAAAGGCAAGGTCCAGTCACGAAGCAAATTAAAATGTAGATGATCTTAAGAAACTGATGGAATCCAGAAAAAGACAATCTATTTAATCTTGATCATAGTAATATATATTTTTGAAAGGTACAGTATTTATGGTTCTAGAACTGTAGAGAAGGCATATCACTTGGCTCTGTGCAGAATTCTTATACAATCATATCAGAATATTATTGGTTTTCAGCTTTTAAAGTCAATCAACATGTGAAAAAAAGGCAATTTTTAGTGGCGGGAAGAATAAAGCATTCTGTAAAAAGGAAACACAGACAGGGTTTGTACTACTTGGCTCATCCATAAAAAATATTTACTTAGTTGTAATGAGTATTACTAGCCGAATTAAGTGTTATAGTAAGTATATTAAGAGGATACAGAGCAAGGATGTGTGAATTTCTGTGGGTGTGTATGGGGGGAATTAAGAGAGTAAATCTATATATCAGGAGGTCCATAGTTGATAAACACATGAAAATAACAAAGTAAAGAACAGTTTACACAGGCTCTTCCTACTGACACATTAACAAAAGGGGGGACGTGGGTATGGTGCGCACACATACATACACACACGATCTGGAGAGGGACACTTTCTGGAAGAATACAGATAAACTGTTAATAGTATTTGTCTTTAAGGAAGAGAAGTAAACAAACTGTATACTATTTTGTTTCATTTGTGGTAACTATGCACAGGTATTATTGAATTAAAGAAAAACTTTTTTTCCCTTAATAAAAAAAAGGGCTCCTGTAAATAACCAAGAACACTAACATCAGAGGAGATAAATAAAGAATATTTATACAAAGTTCACAGAAAAGGAAATATTAATACCAAACTCATTTAACAATGTTAAACCTCCCTCAAAGTGAAATGCACGGGGTACTGAAATAATACTTTTCATTCATTAGACTGGCAAACGTACTCAAAAGTTTGCTAATGCTGTACTGGTGACCATATAGGGTAATAAGCACCCTGAATAACCAGTTGAAGTGTAAATTGCTATAATCTCTATCAAAAGGGACATAGGAATATTTATTAGAATTATGAAGTTACGTCTCCAGTTATCCAGAATCTCCAGTTATTAGTTTATCTTACAGATACATTCATCTATTTGTGAAATGACTCATGAAGGGTCATTCCAGCACTTCTTGGACTAGCAAAATCTGGAAACAACCTGGCTCCACATGAAGAGGGTAACTGTAGGTCTGAGGGACAGTGAGAAAAGGGAAACAGCTTTTCACTGGAAATCCTATTTAATTACTTTTTAACTGTTTGAATGCATACATTAAAGCCTCAGGCAGAGGTACAATCCACTGAGGAGACCAAACCACAAAGGCCTCTGCAGCAGATTCAGTACTGGAAGGCTAGGCTATTATGTTCTAACTATCAGGGAGCAGGGAGAACCACTCCGGGTTACTGCACTGGCTTCCTAACTGGCCTCCCTACTAATTTATTCTCAACACAGCAGCCAGAGATTCTTTTCATTTTTATTTTTTAAAATTTATTTATTTATTTTAAATCCAAAGATGTGCATTTGGAAGAGATCCACTGACAGTTGTAGCAGAAGTGCCAATTTTTTGGGGGGGGCTGCACCTCGAGGATTGCGGGATCTTAGTTCCTCAACCAGGGACTGAACCCAGACCCACAGCAGTGAAAGTGCTGAGTCCTAACCATTGGACCACCAGGGAATTCTCCAGAGATGACGATGATGATTTTTAAAAATATTTATTTATTTATTTATTTTGGCTGTACCAGGTCTTAGTTGCGGCACACAGGATCTTCGTTGCGGCATGCGGACTCTTAGTTGTGGCATGCAGGCTTCTTAGTTGCGGCATGCGGGTTTCTTAGTTGCGGTATGCATGCGGGATCTAGTTCCTCAACCAGAGATCAAACCTGGGCCCCCTGCATTGGGAGTGCGGAGTCTTACCCACTGGACCACCAGGGAAGTCCCAGAGAATCTTTTAAAATGTAAGTCAGATTGTCACTCTTCCATTCAAAACCCTACAATTGCTTCCCATCTCGGAACAAATGACAATCATTACAGCGGACTCCACTATTCCTTCCCTGTCCAGTCTCCACTAACACTCTAACCTCACACTCTACAAGCCTCTCCTCCCTCACTCCACTCGAGCACCACTAGGTTCACTCCTGCCTCAGGGTCTTTGCAGCTAAAATTTCTTCTGCTTGAACATCCAATCAGCTTCTTGAGTCATTTCTCAAATGTCAGCTTCCTATTTTAAATTCACGCAGCAATCCACCCTCAAGCCCACACACCCTTTCTTGTCCCCCGCTTCTTGGCTTTTCCTCCATAGAACTTAAGCATCTTTTTTTTGGCCACACTACACAGCTTGCAGGATCCTAGTTCCCCGACCAGGGACTGAACCAGGGCCCCCCGCAGTGAAAGTGCAGAGTCCTAACCACTAGACCGTCAGGGAATTCCCTTAAGCATCTTCTTAACACACTTTATATAAATTTTGCTCATTTCTCTCCTCCCAGAATACAAGCTCCAAGGTTTATTTTCTTCACTGTTGCTTACCCTGCAAATGAACTATACCTCTCCTACATAAGGGCTCAATAAAGATTTGTTGAATAGAGTTTCCCCTTTTCCACAGAAAATCAGTAAAACTAAAAACAAAAGACTAGGGGTACTGGTGGCGCAGTGCTTGAGGGTCCGCCTGCCGATGCAGGAGACGCGGGTTCGTGCCCCGTTTCGGGAAGATCCCACATGCCGCGGAGCGGCTGGGCCCGTGAGCCATGACCGCTGAGCCTGCGCGTCCGGAGCCTGTGCTCCGCAAATGGGAGAGGCCACAACAGTGAGAGGCCCGCATAACGCAAGGAAAAAAAAAAAAAAAAAAGACTAGGGGTAGCAAGGGATGACTGATTGTTAGCATGGCTGAGGGCTTTCATTATAAGCCTTTGTGAAGCATTTAGATTAAAATACATGCGTACACATCTCTTACCAAAATAATTAAACGTTTTAAAAATAAAAGAGGTATTAGATATATTGAGAAAGTAGAATTTGGGACTTCCCAGGGGCTTCCAACCCAAGGGACGCAGGTTTGATCCCTGGTCGGGCAACTAAGCCCGCGCGCCACAACTACTGAGCCCGCGCGCTCTGGAGCCTGTGTGCTACAACTAGGAAGAAGCCTGCGCACCACAACGAAAGATCCCACGTGCCACAATTAAGACCTGACGCAACCAAAAATAAATAAAATAAAAGTTTTAAAAAGAGAGAAAGAATTGATAGAAGTTGGTAACAGGCATGAAGCTGGTGCACAACTGAAGATAAATGGAGTGTCAAAGGTGACTTCCACATTTCCAGCACAGTCGGTCGGGTTAGTAGATGGTGTTGCTACATAACTGGATCAAGAACACTGGAAGAAACGCAGAGGGAAGATCATCACTTCAGTTTGGGGAACGTTACATTTGAGAGGCTACTATAAGACCTTCAAGCACAGGTATCAAGAAATCAGATCCAGGGACTTCCCTGGCAGTCCAGTGGTTAGGACTCAGCGCTTTCACTGCTGTGGCCCCAGGTTCAATCCCTGGTCAGGGAACTAAGATTCCTCAAGCCTTGCGGCTCGGCCAAAGGAAAAGTCAGATCCAGACTCGGAAAAGATCTGTGCTAGATAAGTGAATGTGAGCATAACTCCATGTAGTTAAGGCCAGAGAGAGTATGCAGCTTAAAAAGAGGGGGGAAAAAAAAAAGCAGACTTATCTGGCAGGAGATAACAAGATCACAAAGTTGGTTTTCCCAGGGTGAGGCTTTTCCGGATGTGCTGACCCCTGTGATTTCCCCAAATGTGGGAAACTCCACTGCATAATTTGTGGTAGTGTTGTGTGTGGGGAGCGGCGGGGAGAAGGAAAGAAAGCTAAAGTTGAACCCTGAGGAACATTATTATTTCAAAATGGGGTGACTGAAGAATTAGAATTAGGTAGACCGAGGATCTGGCAGCCAGGAAGACAAGAGTATTTTCAGAAGGGAGAGGTAGACTGTATGGAATGCTTCTGTAAAACAAGTAAGAGAGCAAAACTTTGAAAGGCTCACTGGAGATCATTAGTGACCTTACCAAGAACTGTTTTAGCGGTGTATGAAGCAGAACAAGTGGGTTAAGAAGTGAAAGGGAGATCAGGCATCCAGATAGTTCAAGAGCGAAGGAGGAACTGGTAGGATGCAGGATTCAAGGATAATTTTCTTAAAAAAGAAGTCTAACATAATAAATGCTACATAGTTACAATTATAGGCATACTTTGTTTTGTTGTGCTTTGCAGATATTGCATTTTTTACAAATGGGAAGTTCTTTGGCAACCCTGCATCAAGCAAGTCTATCGGCACCATTTTCCCAACAGCATTATTTTAAAATAAAGGTACGTGCACTGTTTTTCAGGCATAATGCTATTATTGCACATTTAATAGACAAAAGTACAGTGCAAATCTAACTTTATATATACTAGGAAAGAAAAAAATTCGTGTGACTCACTTTATTGTGATATTTGCTTTACTGGGGTCTGGATCTAAACCCGCAATATCTCCAAGTTATGCCTGTATATATAAATATATGAATACTAACACATTAATATGCTATATAATATGCTAGCATTATAATTAAATGCGAATGGAAAGGATCCTTTATCAAGGAAGAAGTTGAAGACACAGAGAAAGAGGTAATTCAGTAACGGGAACGGTGGGAATTAGGGAGCCAGAGCACAAGCGGTTTTTTGATACGTGATCTTTTCTCTGTTTTTAAAGGACAGCCAGGAAAAGGCTGGATGCATATGTTAGAGGCTGTGGTAAGTGCCTGAGGCATTTTCCATCCAATGTCTTCTAGTTCTCTTTGAAATGGATAGCAGGGCCATTTTGCTGACTACAGAGAGGTGATTACAGAAAAGTACTAAGTTTTGCTGGCAATGTTGAGGGCCAGGAGAGAGCGGTAATCAGATTTACTGTGGTACTAATGTATTCAATTGTGATTCTCTTCCGCAGGACACAACCCTCTGAGTGAATACTGACCATGTGGGTGGTTGGATGCTTTCAGGGTTGAAGTTTCTCTAAACAAGAGCACAAAAAGCTCAAAAGAGGTGCAAGGGAGTTTAAGGTTATTTGTAAGATAATGATAGTTCAAGGAGTCTAGGCTGGTTGGAGATGGTGGTGGGGAAAGTAGAAGAAAGATGGAAGCTAACGAATCCAAAGTAGAAAGGTTCCTGACCTGCAGGTCTGCACCAAGCTAAAAGCAGTTACTGAGCAAAGGAGTGGTTAGGTCACTCTATGTGTGTATGTACTTATTATTTCTTGAGGAAGCCAGTTGGAAGACCAAAGCGTAGGGTGTCTAAATCCATGATTCAGAGATGATGCAGTTGATGTTGACAGACAAGGTCCAGGTGTGTCTACAGGTTTGGGTGGGAGGTGAGAAGAAAAGGTCACAGGGAAAGGAACAGGGGCCAGGGTGTAGGATGGGTCCAGGAAAGTTAACACAGCAGGCCTGACTCCTATCCTTTATAAAGACTGCTTACAAGTTTGGCCCTTGGCTGACATCTGGAAACTAGGATTTGAGGAGGGTTTCCAGCATTCCCAGAACTGATTAAGAGTGGCTCACTGTGCCTAAACTGTACAGTCAATGATGTGTATTTGTGCTTTACTTCTGGGAGTCTGGGATTTTAGTATGTGCCACGCAGAAGATGCCTAAATAACCAGACCCCGATCGAAACCCTGGGCCCTCAGTTGCTGATGAGCTTCCCTGGTAGACAACATTCCACACATGTTGGAACAATTCTTTGCTGGGGCAACGAGGTACATACTCTTGTGACACCACTTTCAAAGTCCCCTCTGAAAGTCTGAGCCTGGTTTACTCTAGACTTCGCCCATACACCCTTTCCTTTGCTCAATTTTGCTTTGCATCTTTTTGCTGTAAGAATCATCGCCATGAGTATGATTGTCTTGGGGACTCCCAACACAGATGGGTAAGCCACACAGATGAAGTCATATGTAAGGATGGAGGTACAGAGGAAGAGAAAGGCAGGAATAATTTTTTTTAAGAAGATGGGAGTAATCAGGTAACCAGGAGAGTGAGAGGATCACAAAAGCCTGAATGGAGTAAGTAGGGGTTTTACCAGAAAGGGAGGGAGCAAGGACACCAAGTCTACATCCTGAACATAGTTTGTAGGGCAAGAAATACTCCAGTGCTGCCACTGGGAAGGGTGGTAGGTGGAGCAGCATCCTTCGGGAAAAGGCTAGGCCCACAGAGGAGGATTAACCCTGCATCTGCTCTAATACACACACCTATGTCTACATCTACGGCACATCATGGTTTGCTAGTACTTTTTTCTTAGTTACAAATTCCTTGCAACAGCACACTAGTGTGGAGCAGCACCATAGCCGGGCACTACTATCTTTCACAATATCCAAAGTCCGTGTTCCTCTTACCCACTCTAACTTCAGCTTCTCTTGAGGAGGAAAAAACTGTGCCAGCATTTTTTTAACAGCCAAAAGCTAGAAATGATGCAAATGTGGTATCAACAGCAGAATGGATAAATCATGGTCTGTTAACACAATGGAATACTATACTGCAACGAAGACGAACGGTCCACAGCCAAATGCAACAATATGGATGAATCTCACAAACACAATGTTGAGCAAAGAAGCTAAGTACAAAAGCATATATGCTGTTTAATTCCATTTATGTAAAGAACAAACACAAGCAAAAGCAATCTAAGCTGTTAGAAGTCAGGATAGTTGTTACCCTTGAGGGGGTGGGGGCTACCAGAAGGGAGTTGTTTTTTTTTTTTTGCGGTACGTGGGCCTCTCACCGTTGTGGCCTCTCCTGTTGTGGAGCACAGGCTCCGGACGCGCAGGCTTAGCGGCCATGGCTCACGGGCCCAGCCGCTCCACGGCATGTGGGATCCTCCCGGACTGGGGCACAAACCCGTGTCCCCTGCATCAGCAGGCGGGCTCTCAACCACTGCGCCACCAGGGAAGCCCCTGGAAGGGAGTTTTAAGGGGGCTTCTGGGTACTGTTTACATAAGGAATCATGATATGTGTGCTTTTCTGTGTGCATAATCATACTTTAAAACAAAACAGTGCTACTCAATACACGAAGTGAAAAAAGCAAGTTTCAAAATAGTACGTATACTATGAATCTATTTTTGCTGAAAAGCACATGCTGGTACAGAACAATGCCACGTTGAATATATAGCCAAATAGTGTTACCAATGGTTAGCCCTGAATGGTGGGATGGTAGATTTTCTTTCTTCTTTTATTTATCTATTTTTAAAAACCATCTCCATACAGCCCATATCCTTTTTACAGTGTATTACTTATACAAAAATGAAACTATACCTCATTCCTCTGTAAACTGAAATCTGCAAAGCTCCAAAACCCATTCTGGGACAAAAGAAATGCTATTAAACACTGCGGAATGGAGTAAGGGATAACTGTCACCCAACTAACCCATTAAAAGAAATTTACAAAACAATTTCAGCACAAGCAAAATCCTGAACTGCAATGTTGGGATTTGCATTCTCATCAACAATCCTGTGTGAGGCCAGCACCCGAGGATTATAAGGATTAAGTGAGTACCAGGATAACAGAAGCACACTCCAGACATCTAGTAAACATGTTCCTGTTCTCTGTGCTGGGATGACTGTAAACCATTCACTGGAATTCATTACAATCTCGCCTTGGCCCAGGCTTCTCACACTTCCTCAAACTGGCATTCTTGGCTCTCTGCTCTTCCACTCCCAGGATGCCTTCAAGTTTAGAGGCAAAGTCAAGACTTTCTGGGCCATGAGCTCCTTGCTGGCCGCTCTCAGTTGTTTCTGTGCACCTAAACTATGAGTCACTCTATGAAAGCCTTATTATTAAACTGAAATATGCTTTGGCCTCACAGAGCTGCTTTGTTTCTTTATAAACCACAATACAGACACCAGTGCATTTTCAAGCATTTCCCTAAAAATCAACATTCATTATGAACTAGAATCAGATTCAGGTTGATTGTGATATGTTTATGAGTGAAACGTGAAAACACTTTTATCAGTCAGCCAAGTCTGTTAAAATACGAACCAAACTGGAATTTAAAGAACACCCATATAACGGGCACAGCTTGGCACCATCACTGAGAACAGAAACCACATTAGATTCATAGTCTCATCATGTGCTCTTGGAGCCAGATTTCAAACTGTCTCAAAAACCACAAGCTTGCTTTTACTAACCGTGGCTTTGAAAAACAGGATAAAAACTTCTGCGTCACTCCTCCTCAGGAGGTTGGTTTGACCCCAACAGCAGGGCCTGGGACCTGCATCTTTAGCTTCCCAGTGTACACACTAGCTGGCTGACTGGCTGCTGCTGGCCTCCAAGTCTCTGCTGCTCAAAGCTACACTCTCCCTTACTTCCCTCACCTGACTAGCTCCTATGCCAAGAAGTTGTCCCAGTGTCTCTATACTGGGAGAAGCTAACGTAGCCTGCTCTGAGCAAATCCCCATTAAGCACACCCAGATTCAGAGATTAACGGTGCTACTTTACTTCCTTAAGTTTGATTCTGATTGTACTCATACTTGTCATTTTTTTTTTTTTTTTGCTGTACGCAGGCTTCTCACTGTTGTGGCCTCTCCCGTTGCGGAGCACAGGCTCCGGACGCACAGGCTCAGCGGCCATGGCTCACGGGCCCAGCCGCTCCGCAGCACGTGAGATCTTCCCGGACCGGGGCACGAACCTGTGTCCCCTGCATCGGCAGGCGGACTCTCAACCACTGCGCCACCAGGGAAGCCCCTGTCATCTTTTAAAATCAGTCAAAGTAGGTAAACTAAGCAAACTGGTTGACATCTGAGCTCCTCTAAGAGCTCACTCACCTTCATTACTTTATTCTGTGACACTCTCCCCACTGTCACTACTTAAACCAGATTATAGTCTCTGAACTAATAGGGCAGGGGGATCCTGTAACAGTGAATCCAGACACGATCAGATGTGAGCTATTACCACAGGGCTGTGCAGAAAGAGCAGCTTTTCTTTCAGACTGACAACCCATGGAGACAGGGACAAAAACTATGTAAAACTGAGACACAGAAACAACACACACTCATTTCCTATATGCCAGGAACGGAGCCTCGGTACTCAAAGCAGACAAACCCTGCTTTGAGTAGAGGAAACAAGTCTCAATTTTCCTGTTTCCCCTTAGATTCTATCCTGCAGAAATGCACCCCTGTTCCATTTAGTTCTTTCCCACTCTTCATGCTGGAGTCACAACTTAGATATACTGAATTTGGAAGGACAGAGAAATGATAAAATAGTTCTACATGGAAACATCACCAAGACCCTTACAAGGAGGGGGGCTAGGTTAGATGAGTCAGCTGTGATGTTTTAAAATTGGCTTTCTAAACCTGGCTGACCAGAACTACCTGTGGGACTTAGGCAGATTCCCAGGTTTCACTGCAGAACTTCAGAATCAGACTCTCTAAGTGTGGGGCATGGGAATTTGTACTTTAAAAAATGCTCCTCAGGTGCTTCTGGTATGAGATTTATGAACTACTGACAAGAGAACAGGATGAAATGGTAATTCCTATGTGATAATAAATGAGTTTCCAAAATGTTGACAGTACTCCTGCAAGTAAGGTCCTTTTCCTTTCATATACCATGTAAAGATTCTTTAGTAAAGTTTTATTAAAAATTTTGGGGGAAAAATTAACTCCCCACTCATTGTCTTTCCATGTAGAGGGACTTTAGTCAGGATTTCTCAAAGTGGAAGGGTCACTGCTGCACTTGGGCTGGATAATCAATTACGGCACTGTCTAGCATAGCACAGAACATTTACCATCCTGGCCCTTACTCTTAAATGCCAGTGGTGGCCCCCGAGTCATTGTGATAACCAAAACACCTGCTTTCTCATTCCTAAATGCTCCCTGGATGGCAGTTCACCCCTGATTAAGATCCATTGAGCTGAATTAACATTCCTGAACACCCTCCCTACCCTTCACATTAAGTGGTGCTTTTGGAAGGGGAAATGGTCTATCCAAAGACAAGTTTCAGTGGAATCAGCCCTTCCTTTTTTTTTTTTTTTGCCTTTTGCATATGCTTGCTCACAGAGGGTGCATTCTAGCCTAAGGTTTCCAGCTTGGCTTGTGCCTGGTTGGCTTAGTCTCCTCATGTCATGGATTGTAACTCAGGAGCTGTCTGTACTCTAGGAGGGGGAGAAAGGGCTTCCAGCTTTAAACACAACACTGTATAAATCCTAGGAAAACAGAAATTAATTTAGCTACTTTAGGGAATATAAACATGACCATAATTCCATTCTTACATGTTAAAGATGCCCTTCACTATACTTCTTTCTACTGAAAGAAAATATTAGTGTTTAAAGAGAAAGAACTTTGACGAGCATTTTTTATTGAACAGTTTTATTCTGTCTTAGAATAAAAACCTTTTTAATATTGTAAGGTGCACTGCAGGTATGTCACGCTGCCGGTTATTACTGGGGTACCAAATGCCCTAGTCAATGACGCAGAGGGCTTGGAAAATGCATGAATTCATACTTTCAGAGCGTGTAGAACTGGTATTTACAGTTTTTTTTTGTTTTTTTTTTCAAATCAGCCCAGGACATCTCTAATAGTCTACACAGGTATTGCCATAGCACTTGCTTTGCTGTTCAGAATGCCTCAGAAATGTGTTCAATGCCATGATTTATGGGTCCTCCAAAAGATTTTGTTGTTAACATGCAAGCAAACAGTATTAAACAATATTATCTAAACTATGGCTGCCAAGTACTGGACCTTAATAATGAAACCAAATGACAAAACATTTTCTTGTAGAGCTACACAAAAGATATAAAATTAAAATTAAAAATCTCAACCACCTTTATATACTCCAATTCTCCTACAGTGCAATTTTCCATATCTTTATCACTACTGAATATTTTAAGGAGAAAGTTAACAAAAATCAAAACAGATAAAAATATTTAATCTTTGGATCCCTTTATTCCACGGCCTTCATAAAAACACAAAGTGGCCAGATTTTTTTTTCCACTATAGCTTAAAATATCAAAAAGATTTACTAATAATTTTAGCAATTAACTCTATACTGAGTCATTTGTGGGTCACAGGCCTAAGGACCAGTGTTATGATATCTTATAGGTTGCCAAAATAATTTCTAACACTCTGAATCCTCTTGAAATATAATGGAAACAGTCAAGGTATCACAACAAAATTCCAGGCATATCAGGAAGAATAGGTTAATTGACACCTAGTTTTATTGTCTTAAAAAAGGGGGGGGGTTACTTATTTGAAAATACAGCTAAGTACATTCTTATCTATGATTATTTACATTTGTATACTGAAAATATCTATTATGTGGATAAATCCTGTGATATGCCATTTGCTACAAAATAAAGTTCTTACAATGAGCATAAGTAATTTACCCTTTTTAGATAATGAAAGAATGTATCAAATCTTCATTTACGTTTCAAACATTTAAAAAAAAATCAAAATCAACAATCTTAAGCCTGAAAAGCTATGAAAAAAAGACCCACCCATACTTCTGCTCCTCAACACATCAACTTCTGCAAGGACACAGTATGTTTGCTGACTTTAAAATGTTTATTCTTTAAAAAATTAGTTGCTTTTTATACAGCTATACAAAGTTCTTAATGTTTCTTTGGCAATGGAATATAATGGAATTTTACAACTATATAAAAAAGTTACCTTTGCCTAAGAAACAGTATTTACTGTGTGTACATAGTTGACTGACAAAATTCTCTACCATCCAGCACCCTAATTAATTGACGAAATAAGCTACCTCAGAAGGGTTATTACAGGATTTCCAAAAAAAGAAAGAAAGAAAAAGAAACATATAGACAGACACACAGACACACAGACCCTTCCTTCTGTGGCTCAAAACAGTATCACGGCCCTATCTGCAGGCAACTCACAATAATTGCCAAATACAATTTAGTGATAAGAAAAATCCTTTCAGTGATGAAAAAATACTTATAAGTTCCACTGGAGTACTGCTTTAGTTTAACTATACATAAGAAATTACTTAACCTTCTGCTATTCCAAATATATTTAATGCTCATTTATTAAGATGAGCCTTCCCTCCCACCCCCAAAATTAACTGTATTGTATCTTTGAAATTAAGCAGAAAAACAAACAAACAAACAAACAAAAACCCAGTGCTGGTGACAAATATACAGCAAATTCACTTTTTCATTCTTCTCAAAGACTGAAACCAATTCTCAGGACCACGAAGAGCTAAAAATCCATCTATTTTCAAAGACTTGTTTGCAGACTATGCAGCAACTTTGTTGTCTTTCTAAAAAGGAAAAAAAAAAATTAGCTCATGTTTCAAGCTATTGGGGTTTATTAATAAGTATTTCCTTTTAATTTGCTTTAAGTATATTTTTCATAAACTTTAAATATATCCTCTTCTTACTTTCATGTATAAACTCGTTTCACTGATTTCCAGGAAACACTTTTTATAACTTACACACCCAGCAGTAGCTCATTATTTGTTAAGTGTATTTTCCAGTTAGTAAAGGTTAAACAGCAGTGGTGCTGTGGGCTTGTCCTATCAAGAAGGCCCCCTGCTAAGATACAGGCACACCCTACTACCTTTGGTGCTGTCCTAATAATTAAAAAAAAAAAATTAAGCCTTCATCATAGTAGTCAAACTCATCAAATACAAGTAGACAACATTTTTTGGAAGAAGATAAATAAAATTCCCGAGTCTTTGATATCTTTACTAAGCAATAAAATATCCAGGTGGTAAAACATTTCTCTTCTCCACAGTTTCATGCCAGGAGAAAGCAATGATTTGGAAATTCATTTTAAAAGGACAACTTTTAAATCTGAAATAAGTTTTGAAAATCAGAGCACTGCCTGGGAAATGTTTTTAAAAGCAACCAGGGAGAAAGCAATAAAAATCTCAAGGAGCCTCTAGCTTTCCAGTGAGATTAACCCTAAACCAAATGCCTGTACACAGAGCCAAGGGCTTCTCTTTTCCTCAGGACTAGTTGCTACCAACTAGCTGCTACTAGTTGCTGCCTGATTTTTACTGTTGATTCTCACCCTGACAGAAATACACACTGCCTATGTTAAAAACTTAATTTTATCTGCGTATACAACACCAAACCATTTGTACAATGTTATTAAATTAGAATACAAACGGCGTGGTGTAAGTTGATACAGAAAGAAATAAGCTGAAGATGATCCTGATGTCTGTCCCCCACCAATGCCAACCTTCACGTGCCCTGTTTTTTTTTTTTTTTTTTTCAGAAAGCTGTATGATCAATCCAGACCTTTTAGGGTTCAAAAGCTGTGATTTTCTGAAAGGTAAAAAAAGAATGCGAGATAGAAAGGGAAAG
>NW_006798798.1:4759031-4786311 GCF_000442215.2 Lipotes vexillifer | reverse complement strand
GGGAAAGAGGGAGGGAAAGGGGAGAAGGAGACAGAGAAGTAGCAGGAAGGAAAGGAGAAAATAAAAGGGGAAAGGGAGAGAGACAGTACCACGCTGAGTCATTTCAGATACCTCGTTGTCTCCGGACCCTCTCTGAAGAAACACAGACTCAAATGAAAGGCAACCTGTCTCACCCACCATGGCGCCTTAACCTCCTTAGCAGCAGCGTATAAAATAGGAGTGGGCCACTCTCTCATTAGCCCCAGCCTGATCTCCCAGCCCCCAAAAAAGAAAGAAAAGAAAAAGCACCATAGGACCAAACACACCACAAGTTTATGTTTTTAACATTATCCTAAGGAAAACTCAGAAGCCAAAGAGTAAATTTTGGCTAAGCTTATACCTATATCAAGAGAGTTAACTCCTCTGGGTCCTTGGTTTCCTAACTATCTATTGGAGCAGGGTGGGAGAGAAGTTCTAGTTTGACTGATGTTTGTAAGGAGTTCTAAAAAAAAAATATGATCCTATCTTTACCCATGTTTTCATTAAACAACCAGACCTGCTTATAATGTTCATGTCAGTGGAGCATATAGAACAAAGCTAACCCATTACATGAAGGCTGCTGCAAATGCCACTGTACTTGATCTCTGAGAAGTATTAGATGCTTCAGAAACAAGTATCATCTTAGAAGGTAAATTTCCTTTATGTAATAGCGGTCAATCACTACTTCCACCTTTAAAGGTGCCAGATGCTATGATTTGGAAGGAAGAGGCTGCTGAGAAGGTCCGGGATCTAGTGGCAGACAGAAGGATCATTCAACTTTGGAATGGACAATCAATGGCTAGCCATACTGATGGACCTTCAGCCTCACTGAAGTAACTTACTCCTAATCAACAAGCTAAGTACTTACTTCAAGCCCACTATGGCTCCATGCTGAGATAGGTGTTCTGGTGGAAAGAAAAGTAAAATACATATTCACTAATGCCAAGAGGCTCCCATCTAGTTGGCGATGCAGAACAAAACAAAACACATGAAACAGGGAATATAAGTATATGTAAAATGTGTGGTGATGAAAGCAGAGACCACAGGAGGTCAGAAAAGGAAGGAATCAGTGGAGGAAGGAAGAGAAGTTTCTAAGGATAGAGCAAACCTTAGGCAAGACTGAAAGGAAGCCCCTGTCTTTCAGCTGTGTCTGTCTTCCCACTGGACCATAAACATCAAGAAGGCTGGGACTGCATGTGTTTTGTTACCACCAATGTCCAGCATACAGCTTGGCATATACGAAGAATTCAATACATTTGGTCAATGAATGAAGTCAGAGTTGGAATCAAGCAGTGTGTATAAGAGATGACCACGAGTCAACTGCTTGAATCGGACAGGTTAAAGGGTAATAATAAATGGGGCTGGATATATCCAGTGGGACCTTTACAGAGTAAAACGAGCAGGCAGTGCAATGTCACATTAGAACCTTCTAGCCATCAGCCTGAGGTCTAGTGAGTCTATCACTCCTTGAAACACCCAAGCAGAGGTTGAACTATCTGTCAGGGATACATTAGTGCGGATAAAGACTCATGCAGACAACCTCTACAATGCATTCTAATTCTACAATATATATGATAGGAGTTTTAACTAAAGGCTCAAAATGGCTGAACAGTGAGACACGGCCTCAAAACGAAGGTTTGCATTAATAAGTGCATATTCTATGCACACAGTGGTTACTCAAAGGTTTACTGATGACTGCTCAGGTAAAGGGAATTAATGATCCAGTCTTACATGACATGACAGCTAATTTTTTCAAATATATGAAAAATCATTATGAAGAAGAGTATATATTCTGTGTATAGACAAGGGTAGAGTTAAACTAATAAGTTTAGAAGATAGAGGGAAAAAGATTTTGTTCAAATTATGTGTGTGTCTGTGAAATCCTAATAATTAGAGCACCCTTGGGGTGGGATGGATGCTCTTAGAAAGCGTAATAAGTTCCCAGCCCTCATAAAGCATACCAACAGAAGAGGTTTTTGGTTTTGCCAGGAGGTCACAACTCTCAGATGCTTTCCAACTCCGAGACTTTAATGGTGTTTAAAAGGTGTGTCTGAAATAAAACTGCAAAACTGAGGGCCAGAAAGGTTTAACAACTCAACTGAGGTCATACTAGCAAAAATTACTAAAATTCTCATCAGGATCAAGGTCTAATTTAAACGTACTTTTTCTCAAACCAAGCTGACTCAATGTGGTCTTCAACAGGAGTTGCCATAGGTTCTTCAACAGGTAGCTGATATGCCTGAAGTGAGGTAAAGAGAAACTGAAGGTCTAAAGACCAATCAGTGGGTTATTACGGTAGTTGGCAGAAATGCCTCAAAGGAATGAACGTGGTGATGTGGAAATGGCCCATGGTCATGGATACCTCCACAGCCTGGGAGACAAAAGAATACCAAACTGAGATGATGGGAAAGTGAGAAGGTGAGGAGGACATTCTGAGGAAGGTTAAGTTTAAGTTGATCACAGGACACAATGCAAGTAAATACAGAAAAATGTAAGTGAAAGCATACAAGGTCCAAGTTGAAAAACTGATTAGAAGCTATGAATAGACAAGCTCAGAAATGGGAGGGGGAAATTGCTGCAGGAGAGGAGACAGGGAAAGCTTGAGCCTATGCTACAGTGCAAACATGAACACAAGGGAGCAAACTGAACATTGCAGGCAGAAGGAATGGGTAAAAAGGTCGTGAGACAGGAATAAGAGCAAGAAGACCCACATATCTGTAGCAGAATGAATGAAGAAAAGGGCAGTCCCACTGGCAACAAGATCTAGAGCAAGTACTAGACCTCTCATCTGGAGAAACAGGCAGATCATGAAGCACCTTATAGGCTGTGTTGAGGAACATACGTTATTTTTATAAAGAGAAAAATATCAAAAGTGTTAAAAAAACAAAAAGCAGGAAGAAAGACTCCAAGTTGGGTGGGCAGTTATCAGTGTCAAATATTGCAGAGTAGTTAAGGGCAAATATTTGTGAAAAGGCTACTGAATTCTGTAAGCAAAGGTCACTGACAACCTCAAGAGGAGCAACAGTGGCAAAGGAAGAGGAGTTGTGTAGCTCCTCAGACACAGTCCCCTAGCTGGAATGGCCATTTGGCAAGTTAGAAGTGCTAAAGCTACATCAGGCTGCATCTACCATGGCTGGGTATCCTGAGCTAACGACTTGAGGCTAATTTTCAGCAGTCTTGGCTGTGATGACACAATATTAAAGGCATCAAAATTAACAGAACAGATTCAAAAGTCACTAACAATGACCCTTCAAGAGGGATCTCAACAATGACCAGTTTTAAATATTGAATAAATTCCTGCTAGTACGTCTTTTTGTTTCTTTTCCTTTTCTTTTCTTTTTTTTATTTATTTTTGGCTGCTTTGGGTCTTTGTTGCTGTGCGCGAGCTTTCTCTAGTTGCAGCGAGCGGGGTCTACTCTTTATTGCGGTGCACGGGCTTCTCACTGCGGTGGCTTCTTTTGCTGCAGAGCAGGGCTCTAGGGTGTGCGGGCTTCAGTAGTTGTGGTGTGCAGGCTCAGTAGCTGTGGCGCACGGGCTTAGTTGCTCCGCAGCATGTGGGATCTTCCCAGACCAGGGCTCGAACCCATGTCCCCTGCGCTGGCAGGCGGATTCTTAACCACTGCACCACCAGGGAAGTCCTGGTCTTTTTGTCTCTAGCTGCCCTATGTAATTCCTAGTAGACTTCTTTATGATGGGATTTTGATCGTTTCTTTGATTATATACTTTCTTCTCCACTATCCCTAAAATCGATGACTAGGATAGTAACACTGACTTAAAGACCCCTTTAAATATGTTCTTCCTAGATGTGGCTCTTTTCTGTACCGTATAATATCTTTTAGTGATCCCCTGTGCCTCCAACAACAACAACAAAATTTTTTTAAGGAAAAGAAATTAATCCTAAGTCAGTCTCTTAACAGGTTTTTGGAAGCAATTTTACCAGTCCATGAAAACTGAAACCATGGTTTTATAACAGAAAGATAAAAAAGAATATCACATTTCTATCTCTTTACTTCCTCCAACTGAAAAGAAAATAGTTAAAAAAGAATTAGATTCATTAACCAAGAAGTTACTGCTCCTTAAAATTTTATAAATATCCTAATCAGGTACATCCTCCACTGAAAAGTCAAATGGAAGTTATACAAATGCCCTAAAAATATTCACCTCTAATAGATAAAAGTTTAAAACATTTTGAATTTCATACAACTGCAAGCCAACCGCAAAGCACATAATAATACTTACCCTATATTCGAAATCTGCAAACTCCCTGCCCCCACGACCTCCTCTGAATCCACCACGAAATCCTCGAGGAGTGGCAAAGTTACCACCTCGGCCGCTACCACGTCCTCGGCCACCACGGAAACCAAGACCTCCCCTGCCTCTGTACCCTCCACGGCCACGGTTTGGACGAAGTGGGATTCCAAATGTTTCTGCATTTAATCTTCTTTCTTCAGCCCAGGTTGGTCTCCGTTCTCTATTATGAGAACAAATAATCTTTAGTGTATCAAGTTTTAAAGAACATTTTCCAGCAAAACTATGCAGCACTGATTCCCAAATTAAAGGCTAAGTAATTCCTAAGAATCAAATAAAAATAAGCACCTTGTCTAAGTCATCACAAGCTGTCCATGGCAATATGTTCCTATAATTCATGTGAAAATATGACTGGTATTAAGCTTCTTGCAAATGCAGTTGATACTACAAAGAAACTGACAACAGCCCCAATAAATGGGATTGGCAATTGACTCTACCCTCCAATCAGCCCCAGAGGAAGAAAGGGCAAAGCCAGGAAAGGAAACCCTGTCTCAGGATGTGAGGAGATGGAGGATAGATCCCTGAGTTCCTAGTATGTTCCTGGCCCAACCTCTGAACCTGACGCCTGAAGCATCTGAATTGCTGCTGCTGGCCCACAGCCCAGATAATCAGAGGATTCAGAATCATCCCCATCCACGTTTAAAGTGAAGTAGAAAACTGCCACCAGGTGGCACCAAACTGCAGCCAGGAGGACAATTAGGATCAGGCAGCAGAAACCCTGGAACTCTTAGTTTGTTATGTTGGGTCCTTTAATTAAACAGTTTTCTGGATCCACATTTACTGCAATATAGCAGAGCTTTACTGTATCAGCAAACTTCATCTGAACTACACTGTAGAGGGGTAAAGTAAAAGGTTTTAGGTGTTAGATGAATGCCTCTATTTTTAATTACTAATTTTCAAATGTGAATGCATCCCCAAACAAAAGTATATGTTTATTTATTTTTCTCAAAGAGTAATATCATTTAAAATTTTAGTATAAATTATTTTCTTTAAGCAAAATAAATCATTAAACAATTGCAGTCATTAGATTTTTTTTTTTTTGGCCACACAATGCAGCATACAGGATCTTGGTTCCCCGACCAGGGATTGAACCCGTGGCCCCCCCCCACAGGGACTGAACCTGTGCATTGGAAGTGTGGATTTTTAACCACTGGACTGCCAGGGCAGTCCCTAGATATTTTTAAGTATTCATTAAACTTTGTGAATTTATAAGAATTCATTTCACACTTCAACGTCCTAAGAGCATAAGAGCAGCTTAAAAGACTGTACCTATTATCATCACAAGAAATATTATCAAAGAAAGATTTAGTTTTGTCATAATAGCAGTTAGGTCCAAGTGGATCTTCTTCATCTGCATTTCCTTCACTGTTTTGGGTATCAACTCCTGAGTCTCCTTTATCTTCACCATTTACAGGCTTCTCCTGTTTCTCAAGTTTATCTTCTAATGAAAAACAAGCACATACCATAAAAGTCAAGACTTGTACTAAACATCCATAATTCACAAGTCATATAAGAGTATTTTTTGAATAGAAAAATAAAAACTCACCTTTCAATTTAAGTTTATTATGAAACTCTCTGTCGATTTCCTCCTTGTTAAATTGTGCATTTGCACTTTCGAAGTCAAAGTCTTTCTCAAATTTCATTGGACCATCTCGTCGAATACCAAATCTTCCCCTGCCACCTCGATGACCCCCACGCCCTCTCCTTGGAGCTGAAGGAGCACCTGGAACTATATTAATAAAGAAAGAACAAGCTGGTTTAGAGCAGAAGCTATTATTGTGGTCTTTATGGTCAACAAGAGAAATGCTTACAAGTCTCTATACACATGACGATATTTGTATTTTTTAATATAAAAAAGATGAAGTTTCACAAACATTTAATACATAATAGACTGAGAAGAGCACATATAAAATTTATAAACATGAAATTTATAAATGGCACACATGACATTTATATCTATGGGGTTTACACTCATACATGCTACTGATACAATACACAACCAAACAATTTGGGAGACTTCTGTACTGAATTACTTTGATCTGCTTACATCCCTAATACCTACAAAATGTCAAATATATATTGGGTTCTCAAAATTCAGGAAGACTTTTATGGAAAGGATCATAGAAATCAAGATTTATAGTGAGAAAAATAGATGAACATTTAGCAGCACAAATTGCAAGATAACACAAAAGACAAGAAGTACATGGTCTCAGACTTCCCTGGTGGGGCAGTGGTTAAGAATCTGCCTGCCAATGCAGGGGACACGGGTTCTATCCCTGGTCCGGGAAGATCCCACATGCTGCGGAGAACCAAGCCTGTGAGCCACAACTACTGAGCCTGTGCTCTAGAGCCAACGAGCCACAACTACTGAGCCCGTGTGCCACAATTACTGAAGCCCACGCGCCTAGAGCCCGTGCTCCACAACAAGAGAAGCCACTGCAATAAGAAACCCGTGAACAGCAATGAAGAGCAGCCCCCGCTCACTGCAACTAGAGAAAGCCCGCGTGCAGCAATGAAGACCCAACGCAGCCAAAAATAAATAAATAAATAAATAAATTTGTATTTTTTAAAAGACGTACATGGTCTCAACCACTCCAACCACTTCCTGCTTCACCTTTATTGTCTCCCTCTAAATGGCTCCATATTTTTCAAGTCTTCCTGTATCTATTTTTCTCTACAATTTAATACAATAACAAAATTTATGAGGTATGATAAAGCAATACCAAAGTAGCATAAATTATAGTGAAAACCTGAGAACCCAAATATCCAACACAAGAGGAACAGTTAAGAAGAAAAAAATTAAAGAGAAACATGGAATAGTATTTGATGTCGGTTAACAGAAAAATATAGAGCACAAAGCACTATGAATTCAATTATTATAATTATGTGAAATGTTTAACACATACTGATAAAGATCAGAAGTGACTACAGAGTAATAGACAGGTTTGTGCTCACTGTTCACTAAAATTTGGCAAATTGTCTAAGTTTGAGAAAACAAACCTCAAAAGCCCACAGCAGTATATCCAGACACTTAAATCTAGACAAGCAGGATGTTTAAATAGTCAACTCCACTACTGAAAATGTCTTGGCCAAAAGCCAGAAATTACAGCACAGTATTTCTGTCTTAAATTTTGAAGGGCAGTGAGAGATACTTTTATTTATTGCTTTACATGATTTATATTTTATTTATTTTTTAAATTGAAGTATAGTTGATTTACAATGTTGTATTAGTTTCTGGTATACAGCAAAGGGATTCAGATAGACAGACATACACACACACACACCACACATATATACACATATTTTTATATTAAAATATGCAGCGCTTCACGAATTTGCATGTTATCCTTGTGCAGGAGCCATGCTAACCTCCGTATCGTTCCAATTTTAGTATATGTGCTGCCAAAGCGAGCACTACTTTACACGATTTTTGAATGATGGAAGCATGGCAATTATTTTATCTTGAGAAGAGAGGGGTTCTTTTTCCAAATTAAAAAAAGTGAAACATAGTAAACCAAACCAAAACCTCTGTAATTCTATGGCACACAGCACAAATAAAAATACATATAGGGATTTCCCTGGAGGTCCAGTGGTTAAGACTTTGCCTTCCAGTGCAGGGGGTTCGGGTTCAATCCCTGGTTGGGGAGCTAAGATCCCACATGCCTCACGGCCAAAAAAACCAAGACATAACTCAGAAGCAATATTGTAACAAATTCAATAAAGACTTAAAAAAAAAATGGTCCACATCAAAAAACAACAACAAATAAAAACATAAACATATAAAAATGTACAGAAGAAATAAAGTGTTTATACATTTAAAATTGTATCTAGCTTTCTAAAATTAAGTGAAAGATCTTCCAATTATTATGTAATTAAAGAGATAACACACTGCTTTTATTTTTTAATTTGGAAGAGTTTATAATTATAATTTATTCTCTGCTAATAAATTTGAAAAGAATAAAATGGATGGATTTGGGGTAAATGTCATAGATTACAAAACAGATAAAGTATATAATCATATTAAATCAATAATAATGAAAGAAAGTTAAAGTTCTTGAATAATTACTTCAAAAAAAAAGGAGCCCAGATCTTAATTTTAATGAGAAAACTTCTCAATTTTAAAGGTACAGATAATTCAATTCTTTTTTAAAACATTTATTTTATTGAAGTATAGTTGATTTACAATGCTGTGTTAACTTCTGTTGTACAGCAAAGTGATTCAGTTATATATATTCTTTTTCATATTCTTTTCCATTATGGTATATTACAGGATATTGAATATAGTTCCTGATAACTCCATTCTTTTTTTTCTTTTGGCCATGCCACGCGGCTTGCAGGATTTTAGTTCCCTGATCAGGGATTGAACCCAGGCCATGGCAGTGAAAGCACTGAGTCCTAACCATTAGGCCACCAGGGAACTCCCAATTCCATTCTTAAAAGCATAGAAAACAATTTTATAATGCTAACATGAAACTGACACAAAAACATAAAAAAAATACAAAAGATAGTACAAAAGAGAAAGCCATAAAACAATGTAAATATAAATATACAAGTCCTACTTGCAGATAACATTCAAGAATATATCAGTAGATAACTGCCTACCATCAAGTAGGGTTTATTCCAGACACGTGATGATTAAAAAAAAAAAAAAACCTTTTGAAATAATTAGGTTAAAACAAAATTGAAATAAAAGTAGAGTGGTCCTATGTGCCTATCACCCAGCTTCCCCTCCAACAGTAACATCTTGATTATCTATTGTACATTATCAAAAACCGGGAAAAACCAGGACACTGGCACAATATAATTAACTATACTATAGATCTCATATTCAGATTTCAAGAGTTTTGGATGTTCTCATTTTTTGGTATGTCTTTATGTACAGTTCTATGACATTTTGCTACATATACAGATCCACAGTACCCCCACCATAAGATAAAGAACTGTCTGTTACCACAATGAAACTCCCCTGTGCTACTCCTTTACAGTCACCAACCCTTGCTATTCTTTTTTTATAGTAATTATGCATCATACATTTCAAATGTTCCCTCTATTGAAAAGCATAGGATAAGGCTTTCAGATCTAAGTAACAACTTACCTATTTGTCTCTTGCTATCATTTCTGAGTTGCTCATTTTCTGGTCTTGAAACCTTGTGTACTTCAGCTGTAGAACACATAGAAAGTGACAGTTAACTTAGGACACATAATCAAAAACTTCTGGAAAGTTAGAAATGGAAAAACAAAAACAAACAAACCCAGAACAAAACCAAAAATCTATATATCCCCACCACCATCACTACTTTGAGTCAAATTTGAAAGACTGAACATTCTATCAAGTTCAGTTTAAACTTTCTAGGATCATTTACATAGAGTAAATGTTTTTAATGAAAGTAAGTTGAATGGAAGATGTTGACCAGTCAATTAAGAAATAGTAAATAGCTAAAGTTCTACCTCGCCTGTGCTCTTGATTCTCTATTGCTTTTTGGCTGGTTGATGGTAAAGGCCTGGTTGATGATACAGGGCTCCTTCTCCCAACAGGTGCTGGAGCAGGTAAGTGGGCCGAGGCTGTCTGCACTGCTTGTTCCATGGTTGGGCTTTTTCTCAAAGGGTCTAACTGAGGGCTTGAACGACCTGAAACGTAACCAAAAGATAAGAAACTATCCCTATCCTCTGGGGGTTTGAAAATAACCTAGATCCTAAAAATAGGTCTAGAGTTTTACTTCTACCAATTCAAATCCTCAGCACAATTTGAATCCATCTACTCATTAGACCAGAGTTTAAAACTGTTTATCTTTAGTGGTCTGGTCACTTGATCAGTAAAATAAAATAAAATAAAATAAAATAAACCCCAAAACAAACAAACAAAAAAACTCTGGTACAAAATCCCCCAGGAATATTATCAAAGATAATTTAGGCAGGTCAGATGTAGGCTTTCCCCAATAACCACAACCACCAGATTACACTGAGACTTTAGCTATTATTTCTAGAGGCTTTAACTTTTTTTAAAATTTATTTTTGGCTGCGTTGGGTCTTCCTTGCTGGGTGTGGGCTTTCTCTAGTTGCGGAGAGCGGGGGCTACTCTTCCTTGTGGTGCACGGTCTTCTCATTGAAGTGGCTTCTCTTGCTGCGGAGCACAGGCTCTAGGTGCGTGGGCAGTAGCTGTGGCTCCGGGCTCTAAAGCGCAGGCTCCATAGTTGTGGCGCACAGGCTTAGTTGCTCCGTGGCATGTGGGATCTTCCCAAACCAGGGATTGAATCCGTGTCCCCTGCTTTGGCAGGCGGATTCTTAACCACTGTGCCACCAGGGAAGTCCCAATTTTTTTAGTACTTTCTGAAGATATGTCTAAAGTGATACCCTTATATCTGTAAGTATTATCTGCATTAAATTTCTATTACAAAGGAAGTAAAGAACTAGAAAGTCAGGTGAAGTTCTTCGATTCCTTAGAGTCTTGGGTAATTAAACATCAATACTAAAAGGCCAGCAACAAATAAACCCTTCAGATAATTACACAGTAGCCATACTTACCCTTTGCTGTTTGAATGATCACTTGGCAAATTTTTGCTTAATATGGGTTTTGTACTTACAAATTCCATTTTTTCTTCCATGAGGTCAGAGCCTGGTCACAGTATGAACAGAAGAATGTAACACTGGGTGCTCCCATCATGCTTTTTGTCTCTAATGTTTGCCATAAATCTCCACTCAAGATGCTCTCACATCCCATGATATTGCACCAAAATAGGTTTTGCTTTAAAAAATTGTCCTTTATTTTATGTAAAAAAAAAAAATATTCCCAAATATGCTGCAAATGTTACTACCCACCTGTGCTATCTGCACAGGCTCCAAACTGGGGAACTGGTGAGTACTGACAGCACATTGGTTGTTGTTCACCAGGTGCTTCAGGGACTGTTTATTAGTAATACTCCCCAAATATATGGTTAACTAAAGTATGCAGTTACAAATGTGCGTCACCATTTCCAGCATTAACGACAAAGTTTACTCTGCCATTAATAGAAACACTGTAATTTTCCCACTGATTATAATGGGAAATCATAGTGGTTTATACAAGTTTTGGTCTAAGAGAAAACATTTTGTAATCACTTATCACCTTATAAACAGATTTATTTGTCAAACAAGTGTTAAGTTTTTGGAAAAGCCTATTGTTTAGGTAATTTTATAATAATACATTAAGTGATCTTATAAACTTACAAAACTTTACTTCATTAAGGCTTTTCTTTAAGGTCCTGTGACTCACAATATTACAGAACTGCAAGTGATAGGGCAATCACAGTAAGTAATAACTCACTGCTGTGTATTTTTTTAAAAAATATTTATTTGGGCTTCCCTGGTGGCGCAGTGGTTGGGAGTCCGCCTGCCGGTGCAGGGGACGCGGGTTCACGCCCTGGTCCGGGAGGATCCCACGTGCCGCGGAGCGGCTGGGCCCGTGAGCCATGGCCGCTGAGCCTGCACGTCCGGAGCCTGTCCCCTGCAACGGGAGAGGCCACAGCAGTGAGAGGCCCGCGTACCCCAAAAAAAAAAAAAAAAAAAAAAAAAAAATATTTATTTGGCCCCACTGGGTCTTAGTTATGGCATGCGGGATCTTTTAGTTGCGATATGTGGGATCTAGTTCCCTGATCAGGGATCAAACCTGGGCCCTCTGAATTGGGAGCACGGAGTCTTAGCCACAGGTAAGTCCCTGTATTTTGAAAACCTTTGTAATTAAAGTCTGGTACTACATCATGATGGCAATTTTGTTATAAATAGGGAAATACAGGTGATACTGGACATATTAGGAATAAACTCAAAAGCTCTTTTATAATAAACACACCCCCTCAAGTTATCTTCACATTTTTATTCTTACAGTTACAAGAAAATTCTAGGTGTTAAAATTTTATAAACATCAAAAATTTTAGTTGGTGACATCAGAATGAGATTCCCAGGCCTCATCTCCCATTGTTTTATTTAAACATACCTCTTTCTTCTAATAAATATGTAATTAAATTTTTAAAAAACATTTTAATCTATTCAAAACTTATTTTAGCCTTAAGTATGAGGGAAGGATTCTAGAGTTACTTTTCCAAGTGATCAGGCAGTTGTCTGTTCACAGCATCATTTATTGGATGGATCATTTAGTAGTCTTTCTCTACTAATTTAAAAATAATATCTCTATCATATATTAATTACTTTATACTTGGATCTATTTCTGACTTTTGCTCTATTCATCTCTAAATTTATTCCTGTACTGCTTTATTTTATGTATACTTTATTAAGGAGGTAAGCCCTATCTCATTACTTTTTTTTGTGTGTGTGTGGTACGCGGGCCTCTCACTGCTGTGGCCTCTCCCGTTGCGGAGCACAGGCTCCAGACGCGCAGGCTCAGTGGCCATGGCTCACGGGCCTAGCCGCTCCACAGCATGTGGGATCTTCCCGGACCGGGGCACGAACCTGTGTTCCCTGCATCGGCAGGCGGACTCTCAACCACTGCGCCACCAGGGAAGCCCTCATTACTTTTATTTTTAAAACATATCTAGGCATACTTTCATGCTTATTTTTAAGATAGTCTGTGTATCTGTTTTATTAGGTTCTCTTACTATTCCATGTAGATTTATTGAAAGTACATACAGTAAATTTAATTATTATGAGAAATAAAGTCTTCCTAATACTAAATCTTTTTATCTAGGAATAAGATACGTTTCTTTGATTACATGTAACTGCTCTTATGTCCCTCTATTATATTTTGTATCTTTCATCATAGAGGCTGGCCATATTTCTTATTATGTATTTTATATATAACTTCTATTGCTCATCATTGTGAACATCTTTTATCCCCATTAATAATCAGTGGGTTAGGTTTTAGGACATCTTTTTTTAAAAAATTTATTTAATTTTTGGCTGCATTGGGTCTTCACTGCTGTGCACAGGCTTCCTCTAGTTGCAGCGAGCAGGGGCTACTCTTCACTGCGGTGCACAGGCTTCTCATTGTTGTGGCTTCTCTTACTGCTGAGCATGGGCTCTAGGCACATGGGCTTCAATAGTTGTAGCATGCGGGCTCAGCAGTTGTGGCTCACGGTCTCTACAGCACAGGCTCAGTAGTTGTAGCTCACGGGCTTAGCTGCTCTGCGGCCATGTGGGATCTTCCTCGACCAGGGCTCGAACCCGTGTCCCCTGCACTGGCAGGCGGAATCTTAAACCACTGAGCCATGGGGGAAGCCCTAGGACATCTACTGATTTTTATACTTATTCTCTACACTTTACCTCTATCTAATTTAAGTCTCATATTAGTTCTAGTTTTTCAGTGAATTCTCAATTCCAAGTAGGAAGTCAGCATTGGCAAATAATGCTATTCTAATATTCATACTTCTTATTTCTTTTTCATGTATTCCTGACATAGCTAAAAATTCCAGAACAATGCTGAGTAACAATGAGAAAGGGAATCCTTACTTATGATTTTAATAAGAATCCTTCTGGTGCTTCAATATTAAGGTTAATGTTGGTTATTAATTAAGATAGCTAACATCTACTGAGCACGTTCTATGCGTCAGGCATTATGTTAAGGACACTGCATACATTTCAAAAAATTTAACCCTTATAATAAGTCTGTTGGTTTATCAGTAAAGCGCTGTTTTATAGTATGGAAAACTAAAGCTTAAAAAGATTAAATATCTTCTCTAAGAAGGAAATCTTAAAAAAATTAACAAACCAATACATACACACACAAATATACACTTATGTTAACCTAGACAAAAGTCTGGATGTGAATATTTGTTATTTCTGGGTGGTGAGATTACAGGTATTTTTATTTTCTTCCTATGCTTAGTGTATTTCTTTTTAAAAAAAATTATTGAAGTATAGTTGATTTACAAAGTTGTGTTAATTTCTACTGTACAGCAAAGTGATTCAGTTATACATATATATACATATATACATTCTTTTTCATATTCTTTTCCATCATGGTTTATCACAGGATATTGAATATAGCTTCCCGTGCTATACAGTGCGCTTAGTGTATTTCTAATTTACCTACAAAAAGTCTTTAGAATGTAAAAAATTAAAAATTAAGTTTTTTTAAATCAATATGAAGAAAAGTAACTACAACTATTTCAAAATATCTAAAGTGAGATACACAGGATTATGTTTAGCATTGGCTTGATTTTACCCGCAAGTGCTTTAAAAAATACTGTCCTGATCATAATAGCATGTTTCTGAAATGACTTTACATTGTTTTATTTAAAAGTAAACATCCATATAAAGCAATGGGCCAGTTTCACCCACTTTAGCAGAAGATAAAGAATCCTGGGACCACTGAAGGTTATGAGACTGGTTGGTGGAAAAACAGAATTAAAAAGAAATGAAACAGGATCCTTTGAGCTTATTAAAATGCAGATCTCCAAGCTCCAGGGATTCTGATGTAGCAGTTCTCAGGATCTACATTTTTAAGAAGCATTCCAGATCAGATGATTTGATTGTGAGTGGTCCACACTGAGAGCCACTGCTCTAGATTCTATGAGGATACTAGGAAAGATGCAACAGCATAATGAATAGTTTGTTTCCTCAGCTACTATTTCAAATTCATCAAGGATAGTTCATCCTCAGTGGTGAGTCAGAGATTGACCAGTAATATTTAAGTATTATATACAAGTAATATAATTGCTTTGTAAAAAAAAAAAAGTCAAACGTAGACAATATTCACCATTTCAGCTTTATGATCTAAGAATTATAAAAAGCCTGAACAGTGGAAGTCATTCAGTAATGTACTTACTGAACAACAATTTAAAAATTTTTTTAAAGAACTAAGTAGAAATTATACATGTGAGTTACAAGCTGCAAAAGCTCTTACATTCAGAGAATGACTACTATCTATAGAAATTTAGAATGGAAAATTTTGAAGGAAAAAACAGCTTACCTTGAGATAACTGTGTTTTTAGAGATCTTGTATCCTGTGTAAAGGCAGAACCAACTGCATTACTTTGGGATAGGGCACCGCTGTTTGATGCTTCTGTTCCAAAGGATGTCAAGGAGCTTCCAGCTTTAAGAAAATTTTTTTGAATGACAAAAAATTTTTTTTTAAATTTTAAACCTTTCAATTATATAAAGTAACACAGCATTTTAATGATAATTGTCCCTCCCTGTAGCACCTGTGTAAATTAATAATACTGGAAATTAATGAAACTGAATCAAAACATAATTTGAGAAATTTTTGACAATATATGAAAAGCAAGCCCATATATACTCCAGCATCTTTGGATGCAAACAATTTTTTTTAACATATGCAATATTCTCCTGGACAGTTATACAGATGGGACAGCAAGGATGTACATCAGATAGAGAAGTAGCAGAAATGGTACATTCAACACCAACATTAAGGTTCAATTATCTTAACACCAAGTATCTGCACAAAGAGCCAAATCAGCAGACAGGTCTATGAAGAGCTTTTCCAGCATTTCCAAGGCAGTGGACAATGGACTCCAGTCCATTTTAATGCCTCCCCTCAGTACAGTATTGTGGGGCTGCATTCTGCCTAAAGCAACCACAAAAAGTTCTGGTAATATAAGGAACAAAATATGAGGAAAGGACCTTTGCTATACTAGGTTATGTCAATCTTCTTTTCTACATTTCTTCAGAATTTATGGATCAATCACTTTCCATATGCTGTGCTCTCTTCTTAATATTTAATCTACATAGGTTTTCTCTAGCAGGAACTGTTTCAATAGCCCCTCTTCCCCCACCTCTAAATCCAATATAAAAGTGGTACTGAGAATAATCTGTTATGAAACAAAAATAATCACATCACTACAGTGCTTAGGACTCTCTGATGGCTTTCCACTGCCCTCAAGAAAAAAGTTCAAACTATTTACTTTAGCTTATAAGGGCCTCCCCATTATCTGCCTACCTCTTTTCTCATTACTCATTTACACCTCTTTGTTCCACAACAGAAGTTTAACTACCTGCTTTTAAATTACTTGAAGATTATGATCATGTTCCTCACATCTTCTAACTTCCAAGCTAAGCAACTCTAGTTCCTTCAACAATTACTCACCTTCACATGCTCTTTAAGCCTTGCCTCTTTTGACTTCTCCTAATTTAATGAATTCTAGTTGTTCTTATCTCTCTTAAAACGGGGCATCAGAACTCAGCAAAGTACCTCAGACAATAAGAATGAATGGGACTCCTTTAGAGGTGTAATCCATTCAGGCTGCAGTCCCAGCCAGCTAAGGAGAGGCCTAACATAACCTCCCACAACATCCCCAGAAATGTTGAGACTACTGCTCTCAATAATTCTGTGGGATGCTGAATCTATCCCATTATCCCTAGTATTTCTGGGTAATGACTAAGACATAAACCACTCTGATGATGTGTATTCAACCTCCATCCTGCTCTGACTCAACCTCCCACTGCTTGCGCCTGCCTCCCCACCACCACCCAACCCCATGAGCAGACTCTTCTATATCCTCCGTCTCTTTTCTGAGTTCCCAGTCATACTACACCCACCTCCCTCGTGCCATTGCTGCTACTGATTTATCTCAAATTATTTTTCATGTAAAGTGTGAGGCAGGGGTCATTGTTAATTTTTTCCAAATAGATATCTAGCTGCTGCAAGATCATTTGTTTAAAAGATTTCCCCTTCTATCCACAGGAAAATAAAAGTGAAATTTATAATCATCATTCACAAAAATACAAAACAAAACAAAAAAGATTTCCCCTTCTCCATTGAACTGCACTGGCATCTTTGTCTTAAATCAGCATTTAAGTAGGTCTATTTCTGTACTCTCTATTCTTTACCCTGGTATATTTGTGTATTCTTATATCAATAATTCCCTGTTCTGAATCTTGAAATTGGGTGTATACCTCAAACTTCCTCTTTCTTCAAGAGTAGCTTGGCTATTATAGATTTTGTATTTCCATACAAATATTAGAATCAGCATGTCAATTTCTATTTTTAAAGTGTGATGGGATTTTGATCAGGATTGTGTTCAACCTGTAAACCAATTCTGGGGAAAGTGTCATCATAAAAATAATATTGAATATTCTAACCCATAAGCATGGATTAACTCTACATTTATTTAGATCTCTAAATTCTCTCAGCAGTGTTTTGTGATTTTTATTGTAGAGCAGAGTTTTCTCAACTTCAGCACTACTCACGTGTTGGGCCAGATAATTTTTTGTTGAGAGGGGTTGTCCCATGCATTGTAGGATGTTAAGTAGCATCCCTGGCCTCTACCCATTAGATGCTAGTAGTATCGCCCAGTTGTGACAAACAAAAATGTCTCCAGGCATTACCAAATGTCCCCTGAGGGAGGGGGGTAAAATGAACTCCCCTCCTCTGAGAACCACATAGAGATTTTCAAATACTATCTTTTGTTACATTCATTCCTGGGTATCTGATGTTATTGGTGCTATTGTAAGCTCTGTTGCACTTTGTATTTCACTTACCAATAATTTGTTCTAGATCAGCAAACTTTATCTATAAGTAGCCAGATGGTAAATAAAATATTCTAGGCTTTTCAGGCCATATGCTCGCTGTTATAACTATACAACTCTGCCCTTGTAGTGTAAAAAGTAGCCACAGACCACATGTAAATAAATGGGTATGGCTGTATTCCAGTAAAACAGGAGGCTGGTGGGATTTGGTCCACAGGCCATAGTTTGCCAAAGTGTCTGTTCTGAATACAAAAATACAGTTGATTTTTGTATATTTACCATGTATTCCCTTACCATGCTAAATTCACTTATTCATTCCAGTAGCTTGAATATTCCTTTGCATTTTCTACATACACAATCATGTTACCTTCAAATAATGCCATTTTTAGCTCTGCCTTTCCAATCTCTAAATCTTTTATTTATTTATTTTTTTCTTGCCTCATTGGACTGACTAGAACCTCTAGAACAACACTACATGAAATAAGACAATTCTTTCGCTTTATTTTTACCTCAAGGGAAAAGCATTCATTATCCCACAATTATGTGTGTAAGCTTTTCATTTCACTGATCAGATTAGGAAATTCCCTCCTATTCCTTAGTTGTTGATAAATGGGTATTGAATTTTACCAAATGCCTGTTCTGTATCTCTTGGGATTGCAGTTTTTCTCCTTTATTCTGTCAATGTGGTAAATTACTAATGATTTTCAAATGTTAAAACATCTTTGCATTCCTGAGATGTCATTATGTAACATCCTTTTTATGAACTGCTGGCTTCCACTGCTAATACTATGTTAAGGATTTTTACATATATGTTCAGGGAAATTAGCTGTAATTTTATTTTCTTGTATTGATTTCATTTAGATACCATTTAGGTTTTGGTATCTCAGCTTGCCTTGGTTTTCTGGTTAGGAAGTGTTCTTTTATTCTCTCAAAGAGTTTGTGTAAGATTGGTAAAATTATTTCTTCCCTAAATGGTAGAATTTATCAGTAAAGCAAGTAGTCTAGAATTTTCTTTACAGAAGATTTTAAATTAGTTTCAACTTCTTTAACAGGGTGATACTGAGACTGTACTTCCTCCTGTGTTGGTTTAGGAAAGTTGTATTTTCAAGGAATTTGTCTATTTCATCTGAGATGTCAAATCTGTTGACATAAAGTTGTTCACAATATCTTCATATTATCCTTTTAGGATCTATAGTGATGCCTACACTTTCATTCTTTTCTTTTTTTTTTTGATTTTTAAAAAAATTAATTAATTTACTTTTGGCTGTATTGGGTCTTTGTTTCCGTGCCAGGGCTTTCTCTAGTTGCGGCAAGCGAGGGCCACTTTTCATCACGGCGCACAGGCCTCTCTTGTTGCAGAGCACAGGCTCCAAACGCGCAGGCTCAGCAGTTGTGGCTCATGGGCCTAGTTGCTCCACAGCATGTGGGATCTTCCCAGACCAGGGCTCGAACCTGTGTCCCCTGCGTTGGCAGGCAGATTCTCAACCACTGCGCCACCAGGGAAGCCCTACACTTTCATTCTTGATATCAGTATTTGAGTCTTCTTTTTTCCTTGTTTAGTCTTGCTAGGGGCTCATTAATTTTATGAAATTTTTCCAAGAACCAGCTCCTGGCTTTGATGATATTATATATATATTTTTGACTTGTTTCTATTTCCTTGATTTCTGCTTTAAATTTTTTCTTCCTTCTAGTACTTTTGGGCTAATTTTCTTTCTTTTATTTTTAGCTTCTTAATAAGCTGGCAGCTTAGAGCACTGACTTTAAAATATTCTTGTTTTCAGGGCTTCCCTGGTGGTGCAGTGGTTGAGAGTCCGCCTGCCGATGCAGGGGACACGGGTTCGTGCCCCGGTCCGGGAAGATCCCACATGCCGCGGAGCGGCTGGGCCTGTGAGCCATGGCCGCTGAGCCTGTGCGTCCGGAGCCTGTGCTCCACAACGGGAGAGGCCACAACAGTGAGAGGTCTGCGTACTGCAAAAAAAATAAATAAATAAATAAAAAATAAAAAAAAAATTCTTGTTTTCTTATATATGTATTTAAAGGTATGAAATTTCCGCTAAGCAATGCTTAAGCTCCACTCACAAATTTTGATTTGTTGTACTTTATGATCTATCTTATTTCCCCTATGATTTCTTCTTTAATTCATTAGTGATTTTTGTAAGTTTGCTCAATTTCTGTATTGAGCAAACAGAAATATACTATTTGTATATTTTTTAAGTTATCTTTATTAATTCCAAATTTAATTATTTTGTGGTTTGAGAAGATACCACGTATGATTTCAATCCTTCTGAATTTTTTTTTAAATTTATTTATCTATTTATTTATTTTTGGCTTCTTTTGGTTCTTTGTTGCTGTGTGTGGCTTTCTCTAGTTGCGGCGAGCGGGGACTACTCCTCGTTGCAGTGTGTGAGCTTCCCACCGCAGTGGCTTCTGTTGTTGCAGAGCACGGGCTCCAGGCGCACGGGCCTCAGTAGTTGTGGCAGGGGGAGCACAGGCTCTGGACATGCAGGCTCAGCGGGCATGGCTCATGGGCCCAGCCGCCCAGCGGCATGTGGGATCTTCCCAGGCCAGGGCTCGAACCCGTGTCCCCTGCATTGGCAGGCGGACTCTCATCCACTGTGCCACCAGGGAAGCCCAATCCTTCTGAATTTAATGTAACTCATTTTATGGACGAGGATTTGATCTATCCCATTGATTGATCAATCTTTACTTAAAAGAATCTACATTTTGCAATTGTTGGTGTTGGTATACTATTTTATAAAAGTTACATACACATTTAGGATTGTTACAGCTTCCTGATGTTCCGTTAAGAAGAATCCTTCTTTATCTCTGGCAGTACTCCTGATCTTTAAGCTGCTTTGTCTGATGTTAATTTTCCTAACATAGTTTTCTTGTTATTAGTGTTTGTATGGTATGTCAGGCCTTTTTCTGTTCTTTAACTTTCTGTCTTTTAATTCATCTCTTATAAACATCACATAGCAGGGTCTTTTTAAAAAAAATTCAGTTTGATGATCTCTGGTTTTTAACTGGAATGTTTAATTCCTTTATACATTACCAAAGTAGATATATATATATATATATATTTTTTATATATATTTTATATATATATTTATTTATATATATAAATTTATTTATTTATATTTATTTATATTTATTTATTTATTTATTTATATATAAATATTTATATATATATATATATATATATATATATATATATATATATATATTTATTTATTTATTTATTTAGGCTGTACCACATGGCATGAGGGATTTTAGTTCCCTGACCAGGGATCAAACGTGTGCCCTCTGCAGTGGAGGCAGGGAGTCCTGACCAATGGACTGCCAGGGAATTGCCCCCAAGTAGATCTTTAACAATCCTTTGTCTCTCATCCTTAATGCATGAAACACCCTCCTGGTTTATGCTAACTTTATTTATTTATTTATTTTATTTTTGGCTGTCAGGTCTCAGGTGCAACACATGGGATCTTCGTTGCAGCATGTGGGATCCTCCGCTGCAGCATGGGCTCCTTGTTGCAGCGCGTGGGCTCCAGAGCATGTGAGCTCTGTAGTTGTGGCATGCTGGCTCTCTAGCTGTGGCCCGTGTGCTCAGTAGTTGCAGTGTGTGGGCTTAGTTGTCCCGCGGCATCTGAGATCTTAGGTCCCCGACCAGGGATCAAACCCGTGTCCTCTGCATTGGAAGGCAAATTCTTAACCACTAGACAACCAGGGAAGTCCCTATGCTAACTTTAAAGTTCATAAGCATGTTAAGTATTCATTAAACTCAGTGATTAAAAATTAATGTGTACAAAACACTAGAGACCTAAGAGAATCACTGTCCAATACGGTTCTGCTATTTAAGCAGCTAAAATGTACCCACTGGCTGAACCCATGTTCAGCCAATATGCCTCCATCTTGCCCACAAGAGCAGTATGAGACTTAGCATGTCATGGCTATTTTGATGCTTCAGTTTATTGTGAGATAATTAATTTTTCCTAATTAACATCAGTAATGACCTAATCTTTGCACATAAAAATTATTTGTGCATCAGCTTAAAAAAAAACAAAGTATGAGAGTATGTCTTTCTTCACAATCTTGCCAAAACAGAATATATTCAAACTTTTGGGTTTTTGTCAAATTGATAGTGAGAAATGGTGTCTTGGTGATGACTTAAGTTGTATATCTCTTATCATGAGCAAGATTTAAGCATCTTTCCATGTTTAAGCGCCATTTGTATTTATTTTTTTCTGAAAAAGGCAAAGGCAGTTTCTAATCTTTACAAATTTTTCTGTTGGATTGTAGAGCTTTATTTTTAGAAGCTCTTTAGATATTCAGGATATTAACCCTTCATGATATAAACTGCAAATAAAACTATGAAAATTAAAATAGAAAAAATTCCCCCCAAACAGCAATACTGTAATCTTGATTTATTTAAACTTTCTCTTTACATCAGAATATTAGGCACAGAAAATGAAAACAAGAGGCTTAAATTAAAATCTGGCTTAATTTTACCAACACAAACTATATCTAAGTTAATTCCGTTTCTAAAAAACATCTGCCACCTTAATCAATACTACAGTTTTCCTCCTCCTCGTTTAACTACTTCTAAATACTATATATAGTTCTCTAATTAGCCACCCAAAAACTGTTCTGCCAGTATGAAAATAAAAAAATAAAAAATAATCTGTCACTGCAAAAATTAAGTCTACCCACATGGAAAACACAAGCAAAACCTTCTACCTTTTTGACACCCAAAGAACACTAAACCAGCAACCCCCAATATCAAAATTAGATAAAAGCATTTATAAGGAATATATATTTCACCACCACAAAATACTTTGATTAGAGGAGCAGGATGTGAAGAATAGCAGAAGCAGTATTTATTATGTAGATACTTTGTGCTAGACCCTGTTCAAATGCTTTATACATATTAAGTTATGCAAACTTCACAGTAATGTAGAAGGTAAGTACAATAATCCAAATGTTAGCTAACTATTCAACTTAGTGAAAGGAGTCTCAAAAGGATAATATAATTTGCAACTGTCCCTTATCTGAATCCTCAGAATAGGATTCTAACAGTTATAACTAACGTAGAGTATATCTTGATTTAACATGTATAGGCAACATTGATCTTCACTTGACTAGGATTAGAATGTACGTGGACCAAAGCTACCCCATTTCACCAATCCAACAATAAATCTGAAAGTAATTAAATATTTAAATTTTGATTAGGGATGAATGTCTGGGTTACAACTCACCCCCGAACAAAAATAAATAAATTTGAAAAATGTCAAACCTGTGTCAAAATTGAAAGAGGAGTACACTGAATATCAATATATTCCTCCATCTAGCTCACCAACTACTAACATCTTGCCATGCCTATTCCATTTCTTCATGTTGTGATATACAGAATTCTCTTTTTCCTATATAGACTACAATCAGTTTGCCTCTTCACACGTAAATACTTCAAAATCACCTCCCCAAAACAGACATTCTCTTATATGGTTAACCACAATACCATTACCACATCTAAGAAAATGAACAATAACACCATCCAACAATTAGTCCTTACTCAAAGTTCCTCAGTAGTCCTAAAACATTCTTTGTTATCAACTTCTCCTAAAACTTGAGATCCAATCACATACTATATTTGGATGCTATGTCTCTTCAGTCTTCCCAAGTCTAAAACAGTCCCAGGACTTCCCTGGTGGCGCAGAGGTTAAGAATCCGCCTGCCAACACAGGGAACATGGGTTCGAGCCCTGGTCCGGGAAGATCCCACATACCGCGGAGCAACTAAGCCCGTGCGCCACAACTCCTGAGCCTGCGCTCTAAAGCCCACTCGCCTAGAGCCCGTGCTCCTCAACAGGAGAAGCTACCGCAATGAGAAGCCCGCACACCACAACGGAAGAGTAGCCCCCGCTCGCCGCAACTAAAGAAAGCCCACGCACAGCAACAAAGACCCAACAGAGCCAAAAATAAATAACAAATTAATTAATGAAAATAAAATAAAATAAAGATCGAATGCAATTAAAAAAAAAAACAGTCCCGCTGCCTCTGTTCTTTACAACATTGAATCCTTTGAAGAGCCTGGCATTCTGAATATATATCTCAATTTCTTCATGATTAGAGTCTGCATTTTCAGCAAGAATACCACAGAAGTGAAGTTGTTTACCCCCCTTCCCCCATATCATCACATCAGCAGACATATAATCATTAATTATGGCAATGCCAAAGTTGACGACTTAATTAAGATGGTGACCAACAGATCTCTCCATTATAAAGGCACATATTCTCCCTTTGGAATTAATAAGTAAACTGTGGGATACTTTTAAGATCATTTAAATATCCTGTTCCAACACCATTCACCCAATGATTTTAGCATCCACTGATAATCCTTGTTAATTATTTCACTAGAGATTACAAAATGGTGATTTTCTATGTCCACCACTCTTTCTATTTATTAGCTAGTGTTATTCTAAAAGCACTGTTTCCTCTTTTTCCTCTTCTTTTTATTTTATTTTATTTTTTTATTTTTTATTTTTATATTTATTTATTTATTTGGTTGCTCGGGGTCTTAGGTGTGGCAGGCGAGCTCCTTAGTTGTGGCATGTGAACTCAAGTTGCAGAATGCATGTGGGATCTAGTTCCCTGACCAGGGATCAAACCTGGGCCCCCTGCATTAGGAGCACAGAGTCTTATCCACTGCATCACCAGGGAAGTCCCTTTCCTCTTCTTTTTAGAAGGGGCCTAGATCCCTTTTAGTGGGGAGAGGTATTTAGAAAGCAAGAACTGGGTTTATACATGTTCTTTGCTACTGGGTATCATTGCTTCCAGGCCCTTTCTATGAACAGAGTCAGGAAACAACCAGTGTTTAAAAAATGAGTTCACACCCATACCTCCAATTCACATTCACCACCACAGCGTTCTTCTTTACCTCTCCCCATTCCATATTTATATCTCCCTTCTCCAAGGTAAGAATACCATTTCTCAACAACATCAATATATTACTCATTTGCCCTATCCTATAATACATACAAAATAGTTTCAAAATTAACACCACCAATACCACTACCAATAATAAACCCTAAGTCAAGTTTTTTTTTAATAGTTGTATTTATTCCTACAATATATCTTACTAAGAGTGTAAAAATTTACTTGAATTCTTATTTCTGTGTGGTTATGTTATCTGATATAGTTGTTTCTGTTTGTATTCATTCAATTTTTGGATTTACTTTTTTCCATTGTTTTTTATTTTGTGAATAAGTAAAACATTTACAAACTTGGAAAGTCACAACTATATAAAAAATATTCATAGAAAGGAATTAATTTTAACAAAACCTGCTAACATACTAATGAGTTTCAAGATAAACCTGAAAGTGGATTTGTGATCAGTGAAATAAACTGATAAGTGATTATTTCAATGGAATTAAAAAAGATTAAGGGCTAGCGTTTGAGATTTAAAACTCTTCTTTATTGTGGAAATTTCAATAAAGGTGTACTTAAGAGCTAAAATGCACAACTATAAAAATAAACACAAAAAAATCTGATCTGATCATACCTAGCTTTTGTACATGATAACCTTTGTCCTCCAATCATAAACAGGACTGTTATTAGCCTAGCCCTCCTATATTTTCTCCTTATAGTGTTATATATTGATATTGCTCCCTAATAATGGCATTATCTCTACTTCCCTTTTTGAAAACCCACAATGTTGGAAAAAATGCTTATTTTAAATGGATATATCTTATGTAAATTTAAAATAACATTCAATAAAATTTGGCAATTGGATATATCTAGATTTTAAAAAAATGTTAGCATTCTAAGAGATGGCCTTTATAGAACCACTAATCATTAAGGACATTAAAATAAAGTCTTTAAAATAATAGGCTACAAAAGGAACACCAAACAATATGTCTGAAAATTTGTGGTTTTATATATCTTTGTGGTAAAGACAGGGAAATATACAAAAAAGAGAGAAAAAAAAGGAAAAAAGCACAACATACCAACACCAACAGCCCCAAACTGCTGCCCGACTAATGAACTTGGACTGAACTGACTGTATGTTGGCATCCTGCCGAAAGGTCCATAGGAGCCCACTGACTGGAATGAAGAAGTAGATGAGCCTAGTGAAGACTGAAGAAAAGATCATGGGTTAATTTTCCAGGCTCTAAACAATATGTACATAATGGAAAGAAATTCGGATATTTACGTTTTAAAGAAAACAAATTACAACTACTAGACACAAAAGCAACTATAACAACTTGCAACATGCATTTAATGTTAAAACAGCTGAATAACCTGATTGCAGTATTTATATACATGTGTCAATTATATGCAATGTGATTTATAAATGCTTTTTTCTACAATGAACTCCTCCCCTGAGTTCAGTTTTACAACAGATTTAGGAAAGAACCGAAGAAAAGTTACCCGAATAAGTAAACTAACTTTGCTTAAAGAAAAAATATGAGAAAAATCAAATTTTGTTATAGTACTAAGTTTCAGTCTGGTGGTGACATAAGATATATCTCACTTTTGATTTTACTCTTATTTTCAATCACTTGAGGTATACTATTAAATTTATGGGAAAGAAATGCAGAAACAAACTATCCTGTACAAAACCACTTACTATACTTTTAAATACAGTTATTATTACATTAAAGAGCACTTTATAAAAAGCTTCTTACTAAACCTAAAATACATATATAAATATATTAATATGTATATATACACATTAATTTATCTTAACATAAAATGTCTTATAATATAAATATGAAGTGTACTAACAGCCACCAGGATACAAGTTCACTGATGGCAGAACCCTGTCTGTATGTTTGCTGCTAGTATCAGACACATGGCAGGTATTCAATAAATACTATTGAACGAATGAATCAAAAGATAAAAAGCCAAAATTTACAGTGGTTGGAAGAAGTTTTTAAAAAATCATTTTGAATTGTGCTCTCTAGGTTACTGTCATTCCATAAAACTGATTGATTAAATAAGTTGTTCTCTGGAGAATTATCAAAAGATATGAGAGTCCAATAACATCGCTCTTCGGTGTAGGCAGCTATTTCTATGAGAATGTGTCTCCTCTCCCTCCATTTAAGAAATTCGCATTTTCTCAGGATTCTTTCAGACTTAATTCCTCAAAAGTAAGACTTAAAAAGCAGGGGATAGATAAGAGTAGAGAATTTCTCCAGTTTATGTTGCAAGAACCAAATTTATTATTTCTTAAAAAGCTTATCTTATATTCAGAAAAACAGTAAGTAAATGTTAAAAGGTACTTTCTCTTTTTTTCCCATTTTAATTTTATATAGTACTTAATATTTTCTTTAGAAGAGTTCATTAGGCATTTCCTTTTAATAGCTGGAAGGCACATTCTATGCAAGATAATATATATTTTAATAGTCAGTTTTGTGAAAACCTAAGATCTTTATCACTCACAGCATAAAAAAGAGGAAGTTAAAAAAACCCAACAAGCATATTTTACTGCAAATGACCAAAGACTTTTGACAAGAAAAAAACTTGAGAAGAAAATGGATTCAGCA
>NW_006798798.1:4750622-4759001 GCF_000442215.2 Lipotes vexillifer | reverse complement strand
AGCAGGAAAACCATATGGGGGCCACAAAGTTTTTAATCATCTATGCCAGTAACTAAAAATACTCATGTTAACCTGCTTCCTCTGCTGCTATAGTAGAAATTCAGTTTCTATGTGCTTCCAATTAACATATAAACAGGTACTATGATGAACATCTTCTTTAATTCATAATTTACAATCTTTTAGACATCATGTATTTCTGTTTTAAATAAAATACACAAATTTTATAATTCCTTGGGCTTCCCTGGTGGCACAGTGGTTAAGAATCCGTCTGCCAATGCAGGGGACATGGGTTCAATCCCTGGTCTGGGAAGATCCCACATGCCACGGAGCAACTAAGCTCATGCACCACAACTACTGAAGCTTGTGCACCTAGAGCCCGTGCTCTGCAACAAGAGAAGCCACAACAATGAGAAGCCTGTGCACCGCAACGAAGAATAGACCCCACTTGCCGCAACTGGAGAAAGCCTGCGTGCCACAACTAGAGAAAGCCCGTGCACAGCAACGAAGACCCAACACAGACAAAAATAAAAACAAATAAATAAATTAACTGATTAAGAAAAAACTTCTCTTAATGAGAATACTTAGGATTGTCTTCTTTAATACTTTATTTGGGAATTGAACAACGTATCTGTACCTGTTAAAATCCTTTTATGTTTGTGCATTGCATGTATACTATGTAATAAACATATAATATATAATGTGATTTAGCATTTTTTTCGTTAAACTTAGTCATCTTACCTAAGAGTAGCCATCACCACCCTGGTTTGTAATATGAACCACGTGTGAATAGTATAGTGGCATAGATCCTGGATTCTAGAGCCAGAATTCCTGGGTCTGTTCAAATTATGGGTCTACTTCAATTTCCTCACTTATAAAAATGAGGATTATAAAAATGAGAATAACTATAGTACCAAGCGGAGAGGGTGTTGTGAGGATTGTCCTATTATATGTGCAGTGCTTTGAATAGTGCTTCTTATAAAGTCAGATCTCAATAAATGTTAGCTATTTTAACCATTGTTGAAATCAGAAAGTATCTTATGATAAAAATTAATTCCTCAGCTATTTCTTAATCTATTTAGTCCCAACTTATTATCTAAAGAGAAAAACCTGGGTGAGAACCTTTTCCAGTTATTTTGGGTATCCAGGTAACTAGAAAATGGTAAGAAGCTATATGAACATTTAATCGAGAAAATTAAAAAAACAAAAACAAGGAGAGGCAAAATCCAAGGCTAGTTACATGCATGAAATTTACTTGAACTCCAAGACAAATTGACTATGTTACCTGAACGATAGCTGGGTCCTGAGGCAAAGAACATTGTGGTTTTGGTGGCTCACAAACAGTAAGGTCTTTAATATCACTCCCACGGAATATAATGTATTCAAAGACTTCATCTCGAGGTGGTATTGGACGATCTGTTGGTCTGTCTTCTGTACCAAAGGACCGAACTGGTGAGAAAACAGAGGATATGAGATACATGTCTACTCACTGTATTCAGGTAGTGCCTCTTACAATGCACTGTTTCAAGTACTAAACAGCAGTTCTTAAATGCCATCCAAGAGAAAGTATTCATTAATTTGTAGCTAAGTAAATTTTTTTTTCTTAAGTGGAAAACAGAGTGGGTTTTGCATAGAGCTAAATGTGTTAAATTTAAAAGACTATTGGCGGGGCTTCCCTGATGGCGCAGTGGTTAAGAATCTGCCTGCCAATGCAAGGGACACGGGTTTGAGCCCTGGTCCGGGAAGATCCCACATGCTGCTGAGCAACTAAGTCCGTGCACCATAACTACTGAGCCTGCGCGCCACAACTACTGAGCCCACATGCCACAACTACTGAAGCCTGCACGTCTAGAGCCCGTGCTCCACAAGAGAAGCCACTGCAATGAGAAGCCTGTGCACCGCAACAAAGAGTAGCCCCCGCTCGCCACAACTAGAAAGCCTGCGCAGAGCAACGAAGACCTAATGCGGCCAAAAACAAATATATAAAAAAAATAAATTAAAAAAAAAAAAAAAAAAAGAATCTGCCTGCCAATGCAGGGGACACGGGTTCGAGCCCTGGTCTGGGAAGATCCCACATGCTGCGCAGCAACTAAGCCCATGCACCACAACTACCAAGCCTATGCTCTACAGCCCGTGAGCCACAACTACTGAAGCCCGAGTGCCTAGAGCCCGTGCTCCACAAGAGAAGCCACCGCAACGAGAAGCCCGCGCACGGCAACGAAGAGTAGCCCCCTCTCACTGCAACTAGCGGGAGCCCGCGCGCAGCGACGAAGACCCAACACAGCAAAAAAAAAAAAAGTTACCTTTAAAAAAACAAACAAGACTATCGGTATTATGAGGTTGTGTTCTTCCTACATTTTTATTTACTTGTATCTTTGGTGGTTGTGATAAGAGGAGGTGTTAAAAATGTCCTTCATTGTTATTTATTTTTAATGCCCTCATTCAGCAAAATAAAAAACTGGCAGCCTGTGTGATATTTCGTGTGTGTGTGTGGGGGGGGGGTAAGTGAAGATGTGAAGATTTTCCCAATCCTCAAAAATCCCAAAGTTTGGGAAACTGAGCTTTGGGTTTAAGAGAAGAAAATGGAAAGAATATCCATCTTGATGAATAGTACATCCTCTAGAAGCCAAGGAAAGCAGCTGTCAACTATTCAGCTCCATGGGATAGTCTGAAATGCCCTAGTTACCTAAAATATCTATCTCATAATTAAATTAAATATTTAATTATTAAAAAAATTAAATATTTAATTATTAAAATAATTAAATATTTAATTATTAAAATAATTAAATATTTAATTATTAAAATAATTAAATATTTAATTATTAAAATAATTAAATATTTAATTATTAAAATAATTAAATATTTAATTATTAAAAAAATTAAATATTTAATTATTAAAATAATTAAATATTTAATTATTAAAAAAATTAAATATTTAATTATTAAAATAATTAAATATTTAATTATTAAAATAATTAAATATTTAATTATTAAAATAATTAAATATTTAATTATTAAAATAATTAAATCTGATTATTTTAACACTTAAGATAGCATTACTCAAAGGTGAACTGTGGACCACCTGCATCAGGGTAAGCTAGAAAGATTCTCAAATCCACTGACTCAAATCTTCTGGGAAGAGGGTACAGAAATCTGCATTTTAAACCAATTCCTCAAGAGTTTCTTATGAATACTAAAGTTTCAGATTCACTATCTTAGGAGACTTCTGATGTTGACATCCCTATAGAAACTCCAAATAAGAAAGTTTGCAATATCAGATATTATTCATTTAAAGAGTGTCCTAGAGGAAGTAAACACCTTAACATTGTGCAAAGTTTTGAATATATGCATTTTTCTGCAGAACTGATCCATAGCTAGATAGAAAATAAAGATTTCAGTTTAAATAATGCCTTTTTTTAAATCCTAAAAATTCATTCTAGTACTTATGAGACTTCCAGGAAAGATGATGGCATGGTTGTAGGTTTGCAGAATATGCCTCCCTAAAAACTAAAGAAAATTAAAAAGTTAAAATATCCTTAAACCAGGAAAATACCTCAAACCTGTACCATAAAGCTTTATTAAAAACTATCATTCAGATACTGAATAAGTTAGTACAAACCAGAAGACCAACTCCAGAATCCACATGTAGCATGCTGAGAAATTTTCCCAGGCACCTTCCAACCTGGTGGACGGGGACACAGATGTGATAAAGGAAAAGATGTAGAACGTCCTAGCTGAAGCATCCCTTCCTCTGGTGGCCGAACAGTACTTTATCAGGGCGGGAGCAAGTGACAAGGTCCTACATCTTGTCCTTTAACCAAAAGGAAGGCCAAAAAGAATTAGAAAAAGCAAGACTAAGAAAATTACAAGTAGGCCAATCTCACTCCTAAACTTAGCACCACCACTATCGCCACCATACAATGCTTTGTAAAGTCCCAGACCTCCAAAGTAACAGATTAGCTCATCCTGAAGCTGCAGGCAGGTGGGGTGGGGTTAAAGGTCTTCCATCTATTTACAAAACCAAAGAGAAGCTCTACTAGGCTTTCTAAGGCATAAAAAAACCATTCAAACTATACCCATGTAGTAAAAAGAAAGATGAAAAATCCATTCAGGATTAATATTTATCACAGGAAACAGAAGAAAATTTCAGAAAGAACTGCTTTACATTCTCAAGAAAAATAAAACTCTTATGATCAAAATGATACTGAAAAGAAAAGGTAGCATAGTTAAGGAAAGAAAAAATAGACAAGGCAAATATAACAGCAGAACTAATAAAACATATCAACAATAGCAGAACAGTCTCTGAGAAAGACAACAGAACAAACAAGAGAAAATATAACTAGTTATAAACTAAGAAGTATCCTGACATAAAGACCTAAATTTGATCAGGTTTCATTGTACTTCCAGGAAAAAAAAAATTAGTGCACTATAAGCCATACAGACTTATCCTTTGCTACATCAAAATAAAGAACTCACAGAAACAGTGCCATCAAAAAATAAGAGATGGACAACAAATCCATTTAAGCACATAAATATATGTGACAATTTACTAAGGTGCTAGAATAGAATGTAAATTTAATAGTTCTGAGAAAGACTACAAAGTTACAAAGTGTTGCAAAAATTAGGATGGTACCTATTTCACACAGTATTCTAACAAAAACTGGGAGATGAAAATGACAAGAAGCAGAGGAAACACAAAAGGAAATTCATAAATTAATACTCATCTTTTATAGTAGGAGTCACCTGATAAAATTTTGGGGCAAGTTGATAAATTAACATATGTAGGCTTAAAAATTTGTTATTTGCAGTCCTAAAGGTAACCAACAATAGAGCTGAAAACTGAAGGCATACTTTCCAAAATATGGTATGAAGAAAACCGTTACCGGGCTTCCCTGGTGGTGCAGTGGTTAAGAATCTGCCTGCCAATGCAGGGGACATGGGTTTGAGCCCTGGTCCAGGAAGATCCCACATGCTGCAGAGCAACTAAACCCATGCGCCACAACTACTGAACCTGAGCTCTAGAGCCCGCGAGCCACAACTACTGAGCCCTCCTGCCACAACAACTGCAGCCCGCGTGCCTAGAGTCCATGCTCCTCAACAAGAGAAACCACTGCTATGAGAAGCCCACGCACCGCAATGAAGAGTAGCCCCCGCTCACCGCCAACTAGAGAAAGCCAGTGCAGAAACAAAGATCAATGCAGCTAAAAATAAATAAATAAAAATAAAAGTTTCCTTTAAAAAAAAAAAAAAGCTACCATACAGCAAAAGAGGGAAAATGAAAAAGTATGAAAACAGAGACCATGAAGACAGATTTGCACACACTAAGAGTCTGAGAAACGGGCTCTAATGATGGAAAACGATTTGATCAGATTCAATGTTTTCAACAGACAGTTCTTGTAGCATTATAAAGAATAAGTTAATGAGAAGAACAATCAGAAGGGAACACATGTCTGGAAGATAACAGAACAAATGAGAGGTGGTGAAGGTTGAAACCTGGACATTGAGAGTAGAAAGAGAGAAGGCCGGACAAACACAGAAAAGGTAGAAAACTACTAGTACTATTCTGCTACAAAACATTTCAATACATGAATTAGCTCATGTGCAACTGGTTAGTAAGGGAATTATGTCAGTACAGTCAAAAATCACATTGTTTCATCCCTAATTTTTTTAACCTCTTATTTTTATTTATTTATTGCACTTCAGGGGGCAGCAGCTAAACACAGAAAGTCACAGAATAACAGTATATGATGCCCAATCACCCCAAGTTTCCTCTTGGCTCAATTTGGCTATGTAATCAGTCCTGTAAGTGCTTATTGCATGGTTCTCCCTGATCCTGATGCACTCTTTCATTGTCTCCAACAGCAGATTCAACTCTTTTTTATACTTTCTTCCATCAGGCTACCTTACATTTTTTTCTTTCAAGCTGGCAGACGACTTCATTGTTAGGTATACTTCACCAGCATTTTTGTTAATGCTATCATTTCCATTCATTTTCTTTTTCTTCTTTTCTTTTTTTTGGCCGTACCACTTGGCTTGCAGGATCTTAGTTCCCGGACCAGGGATTGAACCTGGGCCCCAGCAGTGAAAGCGCCGAGTCCTAACTAACCACTGGACTGCCAGGGAATTCCCTATTTTTCTTAATTGTGGTAAGAATACATAACATGAGATCTACCCTCTTAACAAAATTTTAAGTGTACATCACAGTATTGTTAATTATAAACAGAGCTCGACAACTTTACCACCTTGTTTAACTGAAACTTTATACCCATTGAACCACAGTGTATCATTTCCTCCTACCCCTAGCCCCTGGCAACCACTATCCTCCAGTATATTTTCTTCTGTGACTTGGAAAATAAAATGAAAAAGGAAGCAGAGGGCCAGTTTGGAAATTACTGGGCAAGTGCTGGTGAAAATGTACCTAAAGAAGGAGGTCAAAATATAACATTACTTATCAAATGTAATTTCTTACTTAGAATTCTACAACTCTGTCCACTTTTTCCCAAAATAGACTGCTATATTATTTGTAACATCAAATAATATATTTGATATACAATAATATACTGTATATTAGGTAAATATACAATAACATTAAACATGCTACATATGAGGCAGATTATAAAATTTTATTTTCAAAAGATTACAACTATCTAAAATAAAAACATATGTGAGTGACATCATGGAAGATGGTAGAGTAGAAAGATCCAGGAATTGGTCCCTCCACCCAAACAACTATTGGGCTGACAAACAGTCTGAATTAACCTTTTTGGAACTATGGAATATAGTCAAATGGCTGTAGCATCCAAGGGAGCACCTAATGAAGAAAGAGGCCAGTAACCTTTGGTGAATTTTGGCATTTTGCAGAGTGGCTGGCTATTACCATTCATCATCTCCCATCTCTGTCAAGGGCAGCTATGGGGACAGTGGCCCATGTTTCTGGTGCAGCTTGCTGATGCCAGGTGGGCAACAGGGATCCCGTCCTCCAAAAAATTAGGGTTGTATGACATGATCTGCCTGAAAATTCACTGAGGGGCCAGCACAGAGGCTGGCCATTGCTTCAACCCTCAAGGGCAGGGCACAAGTGGCTTCCCTAGTAGTGCTGGTGAAGGCATTTAGAAGAGTTAGCATATCCTTTCCCCCCTCAACAACAGCAGAAGGTACATTATTCTAAATTGCACATGGAACATTTTTCAGGACAGACCAAATTTTAGGCCAAAACCAACTCTCAATAAATTGAAAAGGATCGAATTTTATGAAGTTTTCTCTGACCACAGTGGAATGAAGCTAGAAATTAATAATAGAAGGGAAACTGGAAAATTCACAAGTACGTGTAAATTAAACTGACTCTTAAAGAACCAATAAGTCAAAGAAGAAATCACTAGGGAAATTAAGAAAAATTTGAAGACAAATGAAAAAGAAAATACCACCTGCCAAAATTAGGGGATGTAGAGAATGCCATACTCAAGCAGGAAATTTACAAATGCTATACTAAAAGAATCTCAAATGATCTTTATTAAGAAACTAGAAAAAGAGCAAACTAAACCCAAATCCAGCAGAAGGAAGGAAGGAAATTATACTGGATTAGGGCTGAGATGAACAACATAGAGAACAGAAAAACAGAATCATCAAAGCCAAAAATTGGTTCTTTGAAAAGATCAACAAAATAGACAGACCTTTAGCTAGACTAGATTGACTAAAGAAAAAGATGAGCAGATGTAAATAACTAAAATCAGATGAAAGCAAGGACAATACTACCAACCTTATAGAGATTAAAAGACTCAGGAGAATACTACAATGTATGCCAACAAAATAGATAATCTAGACAAAAAAGAAAAATTCCCAGAAACATACAAATTACCAAAACTGACTCAAGAAGAAATAGAAAATCTCAACAGATCTTTAACAGGTCCAACAAGAGACTGGACCAGTAATCAAAAACCTCCAAAGAACCAGGTCCAGTTTCACTGGTGAATTTTACTAAACATTTTAACATCAATCCTACTCAAACCTCTCCAAAAAAAACAGAAGAAAGGGGAACACTTCCTAACACATTCTATTAGGCCAGCATTACCCTGACACCGAGGTCAGACAAAGATACTGTAAGAAAACTACAGACCAATATCTCTTATGAATACAGACACAAAAACCCTCAACAGAATACTGGCAGACTGAATACAACAGTACATTAAAAGGACTATAAACCATGACCAACTGGGATTTTATTCTAAGAATGCAAGGGTGGTTTAACACACAAAAAAATTCAATGTAATATGCCACATTAATAGACCAAGGTAGGGGGGAACCCCACAGGTTTACTGCAATAGATGCAGGAAAAGCGGTTGTTAAATTTAACACCCTTTCATGGTAAAAAACACTTAGCAAACT
>NW_006798798.1:4673829-4750612 GCF_000442215.2 Lipotes vexillifer | reverse complement strand
GGAAAGAAGAAAACTTACTTTACATGATAAAGGGCATATATGAAAAACCCAGAGTTAACATCACATTCAACGGTGAAAGACAGAAAACATTCCCCTAAAAACAGAAACAGGACAAGGATGTCCACTTTCACCACTACTATTCAACAATGTACTAGAAGTCTTAGCCAGCACAATTAGGCAAGAAAAAGAAATAAAAGGCATCCAAATAAGAAAGAAGTAAAACTCTTTTAGCAGATGACACGATTCCATATATAGAAAAGTCCATAAAATCTATTTTTAAAAAAACTACTAGAGCTAATAAATGAAGTCAGCAAAGTTACAGGTACAACATCAGCACAAAAATCAGCCGTGTTTCTACCTACTAACAATGGCCAATCCAAAAAGGGGACTAAGAAAACAATCCCACTTACAACAGCATCCAAAGGAATAAAATATCTAAGAATAAATTTAACCAAGGAGGTAAAAAACTTGTACACTAACAATTACAAAATGTTGCTGAAAGAAATTGAAGACCTAAATAAACAGAAAGTCATCCCAGGTTCATGGACTGGAAGACTTAAGATTACAATGCTCCCCAAAGTGATCTACAGATTCAGTGCAGTCTCTATCAAAATTACAATGGCCTTCCCCCTTCCCCCAGAAATGGAAAAGCTAACTCTCAAATTTATATGGAACTTCAAGGGAGCCTGAATAGACAAAAGAATTTTGAAAACATTGGAGGACTCATACTTCCTGATTTCAAAATCTACTACAAAGCTACAGTAGTCAAAATAGTGTGGTATTGGCATAATGACAGACATATAGATTTATGGGATGGAATACAGAGTCCAGAAATAAACCCAAACATCTATGACCAATTAATTTTAGACAAGGGTCCAAGACTGTTCAACAGGGATAATAGAACAGTCTCTTCAAAAAATGTTCTGGGCTTCCCTGGTGGCGCAGTGGTTGACAGTCCGCCTGCCGATGCAGAGGACGTGGGTTCGTGCCCTGGTCCGGGAAGATCCCACATGCCGCGGAGCGGCTGGGCCCGTGAGCCATGGCTGCTGAGCCTGCGCATCCAGAACCTGTGCTCTGCAACGGGAGAGGCCACAACAGTGAGAGGCCCGTGTACAGCAAAAAAAATAATAATAATAATAAAAAAAATAATAAAAAAGTTCTGGGGCCTCCCTGGTGGCGCAGTGGTTGAGAGTCCGCCTGCCGATGCAGGGGATACGGGTTCGTGCCCCGGTCTGGGAGGATCCCACATGCCGCGTAGCGGCTGGGCCCGTGAGCCGCGTAGCGGCTGGGCCTGTGAGCCGTGGCCGCTGAGCTTGCGCGTCCGGCAACGGGAAAGGCCACGACAGTGAGAGGCCCACATATCGCAAAAAAAAAAAAAAGTTCTGGGACAACTGGATAAATGTGAAAGAATGAGGGTGAAATCCTACCTTACTCCATATACAAAAATTATCCCTAAGTGGGTGTGATATTAAGATATGGTAAGAAATACATACATACATACATACATACATATATATATATATATATATATATATATATATATATATATATATATATGTCTTTGTCTCTAGCTCCTGGCCAGAGTGCCTAAAACTTCTGTAATTTCCTAAGAGATAAAGGTACTAAGAGCATCTTTTGTTCTAATGTTTGGTCTTTGACCCTGGCTTCTGACATAGAGCTCCTAAATCTCTTGGAATTTCCTGGGTGATATCAGAGAATCTGTTGCTCTAATGAGGAGACTCTTGGTGAACTCTTGGATAGCTTCAGGAAGGGGACTGGACATCAGAAAGACGAAGCTATGATAAGGAGCTTGAAACTTTCAGCCTCACCTCCCACCCTCTAAGGAGGAAGAGGGACTTGAGATTGAGTTAATAATTGATCATGCCTATGTGATGAAGCCTCCATAAAAATCTGTAAACTATGGGGTTTGGAGAGCTCCCTGGTTGGTAAAGATGTGGAGGTGCTGTGAGGGTGATGTGCCTACAGAAGGCACGGAAGCTCGGCACCACTTCCCACATTTTGCCCTCTACATCTCTTTCATCCGATTGTTCCTGAGTTGTATCCTTTTACAATAAACCAGTAATCTAACAAGTAAACTGTTTTCCTGAATTCTGTGTGCTGTTCTAGCAAATGATCAAACCAAGGAAGGGGTTGTGGCAACCCCGAATTTATAACCAGTTGGTTAAAAATACAGGCCACAAGCTGGGACTTGAGACTGGTGTGGGGAGTGGGTGGTGGGAAGTCTTATGGAACTGAGCCCTTAACCTGTGGTATCTGACACTAACTCCAGACAGACAGTGTCAGAATTGAGTTAAATTGTAGGACACCCAGTTGGTGCCCAAGGAGTTGGAGAATTGCTTGAAGTGGGAACACCCCCCCACCCACAATCTGGAAGCCAGAATGGAGGAGAAACACAGAATTTTTCTTTTAGTGGGTCAATGACCTAAATATAAGAGCCAAAACTATAAAAATATTAAGAGAACATAGGAGTAATCTTTATGACCCTGAATTTGAGAACAGATTCTTAGATTTGACACTAAAAGCAACAGCAACAAAAGAAAAAAACAGATGAATTGGACTTCATAAAAATTAAACCCTTCAAAAAATTAAACCCTTCATAAAAATTAAACCCCTTCTTAAACAGTATTAACAATATTAAAAGATAAGCTATGAAATAAGACAAATGTTTGTAAGTCATATATAAGCGTTTAATATGTAGAATATATAAAGAACTCAACAAATTGTTAAAGACAAACAATCCAATTAAAAATGAGCAAAAACTTAGAGACACTTCTCAAAAGAAGATACACAAATAGCCAACAAGCTCATGAAAAGATGTTTAATATCGTAAGTCACTATGGAAATGCAAATCAAAACCAACATGAAATACCACTTCACAACTACTAGGATGGCTTTAATAATAAAATCAGAAAATAACAAATATTGACGAGGATGTGGAGAAACAGGAATCCTTGCACACTGCTGGTAGAAATGTGAAATGGTGCAGCTGCTGTGGAAAATAGCTTGGTGGTTCCTCAAAAAACTAAACATATAATAACCAAATGACTCAGCAATTTCACTCATATATAAAAAAACCTACGTCCACACAGAAATGAATGTTTCAAGTAGTATTATTCACAATGGTCAAAAGTTGGAAACAACCCAAATGCCCATCAACAGATGAACAGATAAACAAATTGTGTTTTTTACACACACACACACACACACACACACACACACACACACACACACGAGTAATTATACAATCCCTTTTACATAATATATCCAGAATAGGAAAAGCCAGAGAGACATAAAGCAGATTAGTGGTTATTGAGGAAAGGCGGGGAAATGGGGAGGGAATTACTTAATGGGTAAGGGGTATTTTCCCAAGGTGATGAAAAAGTTTTGAAATTAAGGAGAGGTAGTGGTTACACAACACTATGACTAAACTAAATGCCACTGAATCACACACTTTATAATGGTTAATTGTATGTTATATGAATTTCACATCAATAACATACACAGGGACTTCACTGGCAGTCCAGTGGTTAAGACTGCACTTCCACTGCAGGGGGCACGGATCAAGCCCTGGTCTTCCTGGTACGGAAACTAAGATCCCACATGCCACACGGTGAGACAAAACAAAAACAAAAACAAAAAAACCACAGACACACACACATCCCTACAAATATAGCTGGTAAGAGAATACACAAAATGATAATAATAGTTGGATCAGAATGTTAAAACTAGGCGTGGTTGTCCTCTATATTCTCAACTTCATCATGCTGTTACCTTGCTTTAATAAGTATTCTAGGGAAAATACTTTTTTTTTCCTATTAGTCTTAAAAGAATATAATCAGTTCCCCACTGTGGCTACAAATAGCAAAGATTTATTAATAAAAATGTATACCATGATACTTTTTTAAAAAAAGAGATAGGGTCAAAGTTCTGGCAAAATCATTTATCTAAAATATCTCTATCTCTAAATCAAGGCAAGCTCAAATATCACACTGTCAAACCTGGTTAACAGTATATTAACACCCATACCCATAGTCATAGTAAATGACTACAGGGAAGAGCTATAGTGACCAAATTCCCAATACAATACGTCCATTATAAAATACCAAAGCTTTCTAAGTTTAAATGATAAATATGTCCACAGTTAAGTGTGGTTACCATCCTCAAAATAACATTAATATTTTCCAAAACCCTTAACTTTTTTTTAAAGTCTTTACTGAATTTGTTACAATATTGCTTCTGCTTTATGTTTTGGGTTTTCAGCCCCCCCGAGGCATGTGGGATCTTAGCTCCCTGACCAGGGACTGAAGCTGCACCCCCTGCAATGGAAGGCGCAGTCTTAACCAGTGGACCACCAGGGAAGTCCCAAGCCTTAACATTTGGGCACAAACTAAAAATTATAAATTAGGCTCTAGGGGCTTCCCTGGTGGCGCAGTGGTTGAGAGTCCGTCTGCTGATGCAGGGGACACGGGTTTGTGCCCCGGTCCGGGAGGATCCCACATGCCACGGAGCGGCTGGGCCCATGAGCCATGGCCGCTGGGCCTGCGCGTCCGGAGCCTGTGCTCTGCAACGGGAGAGGCCACAACAGTGAGAGGCCCGCGTACCACAAAAAAAAAAAAGTTAGGCTCTAATATGACTGATGAAGAAAAATAAGTCTGTTGAATACTAAAATGGGAGAGCAATAAACAAAAGGTTGAATTATTCAAGAAATGTCCAAAAGTTAGTTGCAAAACAAAGGCTAAGTTCAAATGGAAATCTAGAATAACATTTATAGTGTAGTTTTTTTAAAAAATTATTATTTTTTAATTTAATTAATTTATTTTTGGCTGCGTTAGGTCTTCATTGCTGCACGCGGGCTTTCCCTAGTTGCGGTGAGCAGGGGCTACTCTTTGTTGCAGTGCACGGGCTTCTCACTGCGGTGGCTTCTCTTGTTGCAGAGCACGGGCTCTAGGCACATGGGCTTCAGTAGTTGTGGCTCACGGGCTCTAGAGCGCATGCTCAGCAGCTGTAGCACATGGGCTTAGTTGCTCCGCGGCATGGGCTATCTCCCTAGATCAGGGCTCGAGCCCGTGTTTCCTGCATTGGCACGTGAATTCTTAAACACTGCACCACCAGGGAAGCCCGATGATGTAGTCTTAAAGTTAAAACTCCTGTCAAGTATCAGTTGTAAGACCTGGTCCCAGACACTTACCCAAACTTAAGTTCCAACCAAGCTCATTATTCTCCATACACGGAGCAGGTTTTCCGTCCTCTACCAAAACTCCTCCCCACATCTGACCTATCCTAAATTTCAGCTTGGATACTACTTGTATTCATCATGGCTCTCCAGAGAAACAGAACCAACAGGATGCACATATACACACACAGACACAGAGAGATTTATTTTAAGAAATTGGGCTCATGTGAAAATCTGAAACGTGCAGAGTAGGCCAGCAGGCTGGAGACCTGGAGAAGAGTTGTGTTTGAGTCCAAAGGTGGCCTGCTGGCGGAATTCCTTCTTGCTCAGAGGAGGTTAGTCTTTGTTCTATTAGGGCCTTCAACTTGACTGGATGAGGCCCACCCACGTCCCACATCATGGAGAGTAAATATGCTTTAAAGTCCAGTGATTTAAATATTAATCTGGTTTAAAAAAACACCTTCAGAAAGCTCCAGAATATCTGACCAAATATCTGGGCACTGTGGCCCAGCCAATTGACACAACACTAGCCATCACACAGCTCCACCAGTAATGTTCCCAGATGGAAGTAACACATTCTTCTTCTAAAAATCACACAGTATTCTACCATTGGATATACCTACCTCTTCTAAAAGTGAAAGATCTTCAGGACAGAGATCTGTATCTTTGTAACTACCACAGTATCTAACACAGTGCCCTACATATTGCTGACATTTGAATATTTCTTTTTTTTTAAACATCTTTATTGGAGTATAATTGCTTTACAATGGTGTGTTAGTTTCTGCTGCATAACAAAGTGAATCGGCTATACATATACATATATCCCCATATCTCCTCCCTCTTGCGTCTCCCTCCCGCCCTCCCTATCCCACCCCTCTAGGTGGACACAAAGCACCTAGCTGATCTCCCTGTGCTATGAGGCTGCTTCCCACTAGCTATCTATTTTACATTTGGTAGTGTATATATGTCAATGACACTCTCTCACTTCATCCCAGCTTACCCTTCCCCCTCCCTGTGTCCTCAAGTCCATTCTCTATGTCTGCGTCTTTATTCCCATCCTGCCCCTAGGTTCTTCATGACCTTTTTTTTTTTTTTAGATTCCATATATATGTGTTAGCATACGGTATTTGTTTTTCTCTTTCTGACTTACTTCACTCTGTAGGACAGACTCTAGGTCCATCCACCTCACTACAAATAACTCAATTTTGTTTCTTTTTATGGCTGAGTAATATTCCATTGTATATATGTGCCACATCTTCTTTAGCCAGTCATCTGTTGATGGACACTTAGGTTGCTTCCATGTCCTGGCTATTGTAAATAGAGCTGCAATGAACATTGTTGTACATGACTCTTTTTGAATTATGGTTTTCTCAGGGTATATATGCCCAGTACTGGGATTGCTGGTTTGTATGGTAGTTCTATTATTAGTTTAAGGAACCTCCATACTGTTCTTCATAGTGGCTGTATCAATTTACATTCCCACCAACAGTGCAGGAGGGTTCCCTGTTCTCCACACCCTCTCCAGCCATTTATTGTTTGTAGATTTTTTGATGATGGCCGTTCTGACTGGTGTGAGGTGATACCTCATTGTAGGTTTGATTTTGAATATTTCTTGAATAAATTCCACAGTGGAAAAAGCTACTAAGTAAGCTATTTCCAAAATTGCTGAGCACTGTTTAATACCAAAGGAATTGAATTAAGTTACACAATAAACCTACTTAATATAAAATGGGAAAATGACTATTTACAGCAAAAACAAATAGCTGGACATCAACAGGATGGGCAAACAGAAAAAATAGCACATGGATTTAAAAGCTGCACTTGGTATTTTTTTTCTCCTTCTGATATTTATCCTTAAGTACAGTTCTTGATGCAAATCCAATATTATATATAAACTTTTGCTGAAACTATCTGAGATACTATATATTTGGAATAGCTGTTATATAAGGGTTTAATACAAGGTTTAATTATTTAAATATTAAAAGATCTTCACTCATCAAGCTATCTCTTCTACAATGTACTACCCTGCACAGAACCTGACAGCAGGACAGTAGTAAGCAGGCTCTGGATTTTTTTTACTTGGGCGGGGAGCTTTAAAAAATAAGATTCCACAGGCCTGGACTCTGAATCACACCACAGCCTGTCACCACAAACCTCCACTTTCTGCACACCTGCACTTTCTCCTTTGGCCCATTCTTCACACTACTTTCCTTCTATGAGGGAATATTATTCCGCTGAATAAAAACATCTGTCCCCAGCCTCTGTAATCTCTTCCTGCACCCACTACATATTTGTCATCCCTAATAGAGACATTACTACTCACCTCTCCGCAATATTCTCAATCTCCTCAGCGCTGTCACATGCCAGTCACTGGTGACTCTAAGATAACAGAGCTCACAGCCCAGATGACTTTCCTCTTACCTTTTCAAACATATTCTTAAAACCCACTCCTTATCGCTTAATTCTAGAAGTAAAAGTAAACTTCTGTTTGACTAAAAAGACTCCAAATGATCTTGTCTTTTTCATTAATACATTTCATTATCTTCACTCATCTTCTCCCCTCTTCCTTGCAGTCTTGGGGGAAGTAAGACCCATACATTTCTTTTAACCCAGTGTCATCTTCCACGATTATAGGTTTGAGACCTTGCTCAGTCTTACTTGCAACTTCACTTGCTTCCTCCTGTTGGATTACTAATACATGCAGATTTACTCAGACATATCTTTGCTCAACCATGAGAATTTCAGACTGAGCTTAAGGGAATAACGACTAGTGAGAATAAGAATTTAGAAAGAGTGCCATGAAGAGAGAATTGTAAAACCAGAAAGCAATTTGAAAATTTAGATGGTGATGCAAAACAACAGTAATAATGCAAAACACATAAATAAGGACCTCTTTGAAACTGTAGATCCTGAAACATTTCTATAAAGCACAGGATGGCAAAAGAAAATTTGTTTATACTTATTATTACTAATCTGAGAGAATAAAATATTCTCAATACTGTCTTTATTTATCATACTGTCTTTTCCTATTAAATGTCAAGTTCAACCACACATTTTCTGACCAAGGAGAATTTTCAGAAATAATAATTCTTTATGTGATCAACAGTTAATTTGTTATGCACAAGGGACACAAGGGAGGGGGAGATGCTGAGGTCTAGTAATGAAAAATAAGAAAAGCTTGATAAGCACAAAAAGAAAATAGAAGGTAAAACACGAACACAGAAGATGCAATGAACACTTCCTGACTAGGGTAATCAAGGAAGGCTTTGCAGGGGTGGTGATACTGAAGCAGAATCTAGGAGTATAAACCTGATTCCCTCCTGATCCATTCCCAATTTTGGTCAATAGGAACCATTATAGGTACCATCATTCGATTCCTCCCTGTTCCTTGTTCAATTCTTTAAAGGCCAACCCATTCTCCTAATTTCTCATGTATCTGCTCTTTCTTCTCTATTTTAACTAGTTTAGGTCTGTATTTCTTCTTTCCCAAACTCTTAAAATATTCCAACTGAACTCAATATTGTCCTCTCATATTGTCCCTCACCCCCAAGTTTTGCACAATGCTGTCAGCATAAACTTCCTAAACCTGGACTCTGACACATCACTTTATTGGCTAAAAACTTTCCGTGGCTCCTTACAATCCACCAAGAAAACTCAGACTTGTTCGCATGTCATTCAAATGACAAACGGAATAAACAAAGATAAATGTAGCAGTGGAAGCAAAATAAAAGGGGACGGAGTGCTTGAATCTGTCATCTGACACATTTTCGTTGGGACTTGAGCCTTCCAGAGCGGTTAGTCCTTCTCTTTCGTTTGTGATTTCATTATCAATCTGTTGCTTTGTTCCATTTCTTCAACAGCCATATAAGAAGGAAGAACATTCCAGTCAAGAGAACCTTGTGAAAAGGCCCCAAATCTGAAGGAACTTGACTGATCTGAAGACCTAAATGACAACTAGTGTGGTCCTACCTTAGGTGAGTTGCAAGGTGTTGTGGGTAAGGATAAGTCTTGGACTTTGTGTTGTAGTTGTCTCTGTTCACTTCCCTGACTGCAAACTCCCTGTTACCAAGGATTGGACACTTCTTCCTAGATATCCTCTTCATGTGACTAATTGTGACTATCTGTCAGGCCCTAACTTAGCTGCTGGGTCCTCAAGAACCTTGTCTCTGTTGCTCTCTTTTGTTTACTAGCACCTAGCATAGTGTTTAACATATAGTCATAGTAGGCGCTCAGTAATTCTCTTGAATGGATATAATAAGCACCAGGCAGATACAAGCTTCCCTTATGCCCCATGTGCTCCATGCTGTCTTTAGTGTATCTCTGCTCCCATATGTGCTAAGGTTTCTCCAGAACCTCACCAGAGAGCACCAGGGTTGGAAAGGAATGGCTGTCCAGTTGTGTAAAATGCAAAAGGGCCTTTGGAAATCTGACCACTGTTGAAACAAATTTCAAGTTAATCTTCCAGTTTTTACCTCTATCTTACTTAATTACTATAGTCCTTGTTTCCATCACACATAATGATGCCAATTCCTGAGACTTTTAGGAGTTTGGGTGCAAATCAGGTTTACTTCATGGCTTTACCCACTCCCTACTTAGTCTGCAGCTTTCTAAATACTGCTAAGAAGACATTTAAACTCGTCCATTTGTTTTCAGCCTCCAAAATTCTGTGGCTGTTGTCTCCTTCCCAAATCTACTTTGTCCTTTATGGGTTTATGTCTTTAAAAAAAGGCCTTCTCATGTAGTTTTAGTAGGACTTATAAACAGGAAGAAAAAGTAGAAGCATGTCCAATCTGCAGTCTAAATTTAATCTTGACTCTCTAAGCTTGCCTTGTTGGGCATTCTTCCTTGTGGTTGGTTTTTCTATTTTAATCTTCCAAACATATAACCCACAGACAGAGATATAAAAATATTTCTGAGAGCAAATTAATTAATTAAAAATAAATGTATCCAATAGGAATTAAAAAACAAAACAAAAAACACCGAGGTGGAGGAGAAACTAATTTGAGAGTCAGACAGAGAGAGTAAATTTATTAGGTTACAGTAAATTTATTATGGTACAGATGAACCGGTTTGCAAGGCAGAAATAGAGACACAGATGTAGAGAACAAATGTAGGGACACCAAGGGGGAAAAGCGGCGGTTGGAGGGGTGGGATGAATTGGGAGACTGGGATTGACATACATACACTAATATGTATAAAATAGATAACTAATAAGAACCTGCTGTATAGCACAGGGAACTCCACTTCACTGTACAGTAGAAACTAACACAGCACTGTAAAACAACTATACCCCAATTAAAAAAAAAAAAGGTTTTTTTTTCAAGATTTACAAGATCCACAGAGAACCACTCAGGAAAAAAACATGCCAGTGTGGCAACGTTTCTTAACTCAAGAATAAAGCTTCCAGAGAGAAAAGTGACTGAGAATCAGACTGGCATCAGTAACATCAGCATGTGAGAACACAACATTCCAATAACTTCAAAGTTCCATAGAAAAAAAATTCTGAATTTGTAACAATATAGCCAGCCAATCAAGTAATCAACAAAAAAATAGGTTCACTAAGAAAATTTGCCACCCACACATCCCCCCACCCCTGCCCTGCAATACTAGGGGAAAAAGAGAGTCAACTAAGAGGTCAACTTGTAAACAAGAAACAGGAATCCCTGAATGTCTCTGAATAGACTGGTGAGAGATAATGGAACAGAGTAAAGCAGTAGAGGTCGTAAGAAGTAAAATTCTGCATATATTTTGAAATTAGAGCTGACAGGATCAGAAACACGTATGAGCTGTGAGAGGCAGAGAAATTAAGGATGACTCAAAGGTTTTTGATCTTACCAACTAAAAGAATAAGTTGTCATTCGATTAGATGGAGAAACAGGTTTGGGACATGCTGAATGGGAGATGCCTACTAGACATCCCTCCAGGTGGAGATGTTAAGGAGGCAGATGGATATACAAGTCAGGAGTTCAGAGGAGGGGTACAGGTTGGAAATAACAGTAATCTATAAATAGTATTTGCAGTCATGAAGAGAAGAGTCATCAAGAGAAGAGTGCAGATGATAAAATAAGGAAATAATTTGTAAACAACAGAAAAGAAAAAAGAGAGAGGAGAGAGAGAACGAGAGTGAAGTTACGAACTAAGCCCTGGCACGCTTCAACATTTGGAGGTTTAGGAGTTGAAGAAACAGCAAAGGAGACTGAGATGCAACCAGTGAGGTATTAGAGAAAACTAGGATAACATCAAGTGAAAAAACTGTTACAAGAAGAGATCAATTGTGCCATATATTGCTGATCAGTCAAGTAGACTGAGAATAGGAACCAACCACTGAATTTAGCAACATGGAAGTCTTTGGTAACCTTAATGTAGACAACTCCTTCAAGGAGTTCTGGTGCAAAGGGAATGAGAGAAATGGGGCAGTAGATAACAAAGAAGAACTGCATTAAGAGTAGTAGTGCTTTTTTGTTGTTGCTGTTTTTAAGATGGGTGAAATAACAGCATATCTGTGAGTAGACAGGAAGGATCTGGTAGAGAAAGAAAAACTGAATACATAGGAGAGAGAGTAGAGAACTGCTAGAGCAATGTCCTTGAATCATCAAGAAGGGATGAAATCTTGCACAAGTGGAAGGGTGGCCTTAGAGAGAACAGTTAATCTGTATTGACCAGAGAAAAGGAAAGGTTTGGGGCAGATGCAGGTAACTAGGTACATGTGGGATGAGCTGATAAAAATTCTCTTCTGTTTGCTGTTCTCTTCTCAATTAAATAGGAAGCAACGTTCACAGGCTGAAAGTGAAGATGGGGGAAGAGGTGGTGGAAGTCTGAGGAAAACAAGGAATGGAATAGTCATGCAGAAGAATGGAACGAATGGACTATGGAAATACAGTATATATATATGGGAAGTAGCCATGACCGCTGGGCTTAGTGAACATAAACGTACAGTGAAGTTGGCCAGCATGTCTGTGTTGACACTTGTACAAGAAAGTGGGAGAGGGAAAGGGGGATTGACAGTATATGCTCTGTACTGACTGTAACAACTCCTTGTGGAATTAAAGCAGGAAGTAAAGTTATGAGGGGAGTGTGGGGCAGTGAAAGGTAGTAAGATCAACAGACTATAGACTACAATAGATCTGAATGACTGATGGGAGTTGGGGTACCTAGACAAAGATGGAGACAGTGGTTGGAAATAACACTGAGATAGCTACTCTCTCTTAAGCACCTACAATAAAAGTTAACTTTTTTTTTTTTTTTTTGCGGTATGCGGGCCTCTCACTGTTGTGGCCTCTCCCATTGCGGAGCACAGGCTCCGGACGCGCAGGCTCAGCGGCCATGGCTCACGGACCCAGCCGCTCCGCGGCACGTGGGATCTTCCCGGACCGGGACACAAACCCGTGTCCCCTGCATCGGCAGGCGGACCCTCAACCACTGCGCCACCAGGGAAGCCCAACAGTTAACTTTTGATATTATCTCATTTAATTCTGAGAATGACTCTGAAAGATGGGCGTTATTATCCTTATTTAAAAGATGAAGTTAAAGCTAACGTTAAATTACTTGTCCAAGGTCAAAGAGCTACTAAGTATTCCAACTGGCCTTTTGGGTCACATTTCCTTTCAGAAACGAACACCTCACAAAACTAGAATAAAATCCTTGTGAAGAAAATATTTTACGGACTAACTCACACTTTATCCATTAAAAAAACTTACTTCAAGGATATCCAGTTTTTAAAATGGCTAACTGAAGTGTTACTTTAAAGCATCATAGAGAAAATAAAAGGTAAATTGTTTCTATAGAAAACACCTTCTATCATGGAGTAATAAATTCAAGTTAAACTATCTACAGTTACTGCTATTATTACTTTGGCACTGAGTTAAATATAAAATTCTTGCTATGTGTCATGCACAGGTAAGATCTCTTTACTCTTAATATTTCCTTCCTTCTACTTTTATTTTCTTCAGGCTTCACGTTGTTTTCTTTACTTCTGATTCAGAAAGTCATGGCTTATTTTACTCCACTGGAAAATGTACAGTTAGTTTTTGGCACTTGACCCGAGACTCCCAGAATTACCAAGAATTTCTGCGGACTATGTATGCAACAACAACAAACTGTTTCCAACGCTCCAAGTTCTGGCAACCTCACTAAATAGGGCGACCAAAAGAAATTGCAGCCTTAAGTTTCACTGGATCTTTGCTGTTCTAGGTAGTGATTTTGTGAATTGCTAGATTTGGATCCCCAACTCATGCGAGAATGCAAGAAATCAATAAAGCACTTCACAGGCATTTCATCCATCATACAAAACTCTCCCACTCTCTGAAGTTGATGACTATGTGGCTAATCAACAGTCAAGAAGTAGGTAAGCTATGCCAATGGGGAAGACTTAGCAGATGAGTAAGGAAATAATCCATTACCAATTTACCCGCTTTTATATTCCTCCACCAGTCACTTGATTTTAAAAACAAATCATTTTAAAAGCAGCTGGCTTATATAATCATTCTTCTTCACAAAGTCTCTTTTCCTAATTCAGTGGCAACCTGTTTTTCATTTGAGGGGTATATTATCCAGGTACAGCTAACTAAATATATGTTAGGGCTTCCCTGGTGGCGCAGTGGTTGAGAGGCCGCCTGCCGATGCAGGGGACACGGGTTTGTGCCCCGGTCTGGGAGGATCCCACGTGCCGCGGAGCGGCTGGGCCCGTAAGCCACGGCCGCTGAGCCTGCGTGTCCGTAGCCTGTGCTCTGCAACGGGAGGGGCCGCAACAGTGAGAGGCCCGCGTACCGCAAAAAAAAAAAAAAAAATATATATATATATATGTATGTTAGATAAGAATTTCATTTAATTTTATTTAAATACTTTTAAAATCTACGTATATAATGCTTATAGGAAATGTAAACTTCCTCCAACTTTGAGATTCCCATAATTAGAAACCTTCAGTAACTACAAGTATCCTTTTCATTTATTCAAATATTTACCAAGGGTCTGCTATGTGCCAGGCACTGTTCCAGGTACTGAGGATAGAGCAATGAATGAGACAAAACTCTCTGCCTTCATGAATCTTCCATTCTGTGCGAAATCTCTTAGTATCCAGGATCTAGTATGTGTCTGGGCATCATATTCACAAACACAGGTGCAAATACATTCGGAAGCATCCCACAAACCATTGATGCATGTCATCACTTTGCAATTCCCTCAAACGTCCTGAACTGATTCTTCTCTTAAATTTTAAATGAAAACTATAATTGAGCTTGAGTCATAAGGTGAAACTCTGTCTCCCCAACAATGTCATTTAAATCATGTCATAAGATTTTTTCCTCTTATATCCCTATTCTCCAAAATTTCTTACTGTTGGGGGAGGGAACATACCTATGTATTTTAATTTTAAAGAGTGATACAATTGTGAACATGGAATTTGGAGATATCCCCAAGAGACTTCTATAAGATTAATAAACTAAAATGCTAATTAACTTCCATTTATTCATTCATTTAATAAATATTCGTTCATCCCAGGAGCTCAGACTCTACGTGGGGAGCGAAGGTGGAGACAATAAACACATGCAAATAAACAAAGATGATTATGTGTAGGTCATGATCAGTATTAGGAAGAAACACAATGCAGAGCTATGACAAAGACTATAAGAAACAAACTACAGCCCAGGTTATCTACTAACATACTTAGACCTACATTAAAGTTTTTCTAGGTTGCCTTTAAAACTTCCTGACATTGATTTAGAAGACTGAGTATTAAAGTTCATCAAACTTACCTCAATTTCACTTTATAGAACTACAGCTAGTCTGTGAAATCTCTAGCAGAAAATAAAAGACATCACCCATTCAGCAGTACCTCTGGGATTGGGCTTTTGATTATATACAGTGTGACCATACAGTTTATTATCCAAACTGCAACATTTTCAAGAGAGAAAAGGGATGTTTTAACCATTATGCCAGAATAACAGGCACAAACTAGGACTTTCCACGAGGGCAAACCAGGCCATATGGTCACCCTAATTACATACTACATCAAACAGAAATAGTCCAAAATTTCAGGACTATTTTATAGTTCCAGATGGATTTAAATTGTAAGTAACATCCAAGTAAAGAATCTAAATTATAATCTGGACCACATAAGCCAAGTGATGCCCTTACTAAATTTAAAGATTTAAATACCTCACAACATATACAAAATTAATTACAGGCGTATTATAGACCTAAATGTGAAAAGGCAAAATAAAAAAGTTTTGAAAAGATAATCAAAGTAACTCCATGACCTGGGATAGGGAAAAACTCCTTAAAAAAAGAGGAAAAGAAACACTAGCCATAATGGAAAAGAGTGATAAACATGTCTACATTAAAAGAACTTCTATTCACCAAAAGAAACCGTTAAATGGGAAAAGATACTTGTAACAGATACATCCAGCAAAGGATTCATATTCTAAATATTGAACTCTAGAAAAAAACATGCAATTCAATAGGAAAATGGGCAAAAGATTTCAAAGGCACTTCACGAAAAGATGAGATCCAAATGACCAAGATATGAAAAGGCGTTCACCTCATTAGTAATCAGGGAGATTAAAACGAGGTACAAATACATACCCACCAGATTGGATAGAACTAAAACATAAAATACCTTACACTAAATATTATTGTTGAAGGATGTGGAACAACTATAACTTTCATATACTGTACTAATAATTGAAATAAAAACTAGTAAACAACTACTTTGGGAAACTGTTTGTCATTATCTAATAAAGACACACAATCCCCATGATCCTGCAATTCAAAGTATACACCATAAAGAAAATTATGTAAACATGCATCAGTAAACTCAAACACAAATGTTCACAAAGGCATTGTTCATAATTGCCAAAAACTGTAAACAATTTAAACAACTGCAGAATATCCAAAACAACTGCAGAAATAAACATATCATATGCATGATGGAATACTATCTCCCAACAAAAACCAAAATAAATATATACAAGATGATTCCATTTATATAAAGTTCAAACACGGACAACATTCAGAGATGTAAACTTAAGTGATAAAACTATGAATGTCAGAATAACATTTATATCTAGCTTAAGAGGGTAGTAGTTGATGGGAAGATGCAGGGGGTGGAAGGCTTGTGGGATGTTGGCAATGCCTGTCTTACCCTGGATGGTAGTTACAAGGATCTTTGTTTAAAAATATTTCATTTTATCTACTTATCTTTTCAACATGTGTGGTTATATTTCACAATAAGAAAAAAAAAACAAAACAGCTCCCTAGAGGGGAAAAAAATTAACATCCTAAAAAGAATTCTAAGAATGTTAAAGAGATTAACTCACTCCATAGTTTAAAAAGAGTTAACAAGGATCTCTAAATCCAAATACACACTGTATTCTAAACATACAGTATTCTAAAATCCATGAATAAACTTTTGGCTTCAATCTGTTATACTGCCACTCTTCATCCAAATTTTGAAAAAGGTGGAATTTCAGATATCAGATTACTCCACAAGTCATGTAAATTCTAAAATTTTGAGACCAAACACCCCACTTCTAATTTTGAAATTTGAAATAAGTGCCCGGTTGTTGACTGGACAGTTATAAAGTAGTTTTAGATTAGATACTGCTAGGTAGAATAATATCAAGATTTGATAACTCCAATTTTTTGCAAACACAAATTCCCAAACCTCTGTTACACATTAAATAACTCATATTTCTTAAGAAAAAAGAATATATTATGTATGTGGGGTTAAATATCAAAGCCATAAGTAGAGACATAAATTCAATGATTAAAAAAATCTTTTCATTGCTATACTTATATAACATATTTACCAAGTCATGATAAAAAGGACAAATTATGTTTTGCATATGATTTTAACTATTACAGACTAACAAAATGTTCACTGACCCTAGAAGCTGTTGAAAGGATAATTTGTAAAAATGTGGATCGTTATTAAAATACAGAATTTTTAGGTTCTTGCATAAAAGAGTGTACAGATTTTTTTTAAAGATTGAAATGAATACACTAGAAATCTTTACAATGTAGATTTTTTTCTTTGTGAGGAGTGAAGGAACTGGCAAGACACCTTAAAATTCAGATTAGGTAAAACAATGCCTTTTTAAAAAGCTATTAAACCACTTTAAAGAGAAATACTGTTTTCAGCTTGTATGTGGCTCTCACCAAGAACTCTAGAGGACCTTTTTCACAATTTCACAAAATCATAAAAATTAAAACATTATACAGCTAAATATGCACGCGAGGGGGGGGGGTCGGTGGGAGGGGAAAAGAAAGAAAATTAAGATAAAATAATTTAAGGCTCCCTATCCAGATATAAGATTTGTCCCAACACGAGTGCTATTAAAAAGGATGTACCAGAGAATCCAAAAAAATGTCATTAAATACTTGCGTGATACCGCAAAATGACTCTCCTGGGTCAAAGATTAATCTTTTAAAAAAAAAATAGATTTAGAAAATTTTTTTCCTATCGCCGGACCTCTCTCCTTACCATGCTATTCATTCTATAACTCTACCATGTGCTGCGAAAATTATCAATACCTTAGTTATCTTGCTTCCCTCTCCTAAGTGTTCCAAAAACTTGTGAGGTTTCTTTTAAGATTAGAAGCTAAATTTTATTTTCTTCCTGGTTTCCTGGCGGAGCTAAAGCCCAGACGTGTAAACGGAAACAAAACCCACAAGACTGTGGCGATGCTAAATATTTGGGGGAGAACAGCTTCCTCCCCGACCCCAGAACTCTGTCCCAGGGAGCCTGCACGGGGGTCGGTCAGCGCCCACTGACCACTCAGATCTGCCTTGTGAACAAGGGTCCCGGAAAAAGCTTGAACACTTCTTCCCCCCGGGCTTCCAGAAACAAGGCCGAAACGAGAACAGCAAACATTTTTAAAGAGATGGTTGCACAACAGGTTTGGAGAAGGATTCCGGTCTAACAGCTAAATACCACACAGGAGACAAGTGGGATGTGATCTGCTCCATGGTACCAATGGCATTTCGAGACCGTCTGCGTCGCAGAGGAAAACCAAAGTTTGGGCACATCACTTACAGTTCACCTGAGGGATATGCGGCGAATTGAAATTAAGAACGCGAGAAAATGGGTGCCAGAGAATCAACAAATCAGCACTTTAAACTAAGACTAGGCGGAAAAATTCTTTGACTACTCAGGCTTTGTTTGATGCTAAGACCGAATTTCGGAGCTGGAAGACACGTATCTCCGTGTTCTTCGGCCCGTTCTCGGACTTCAGGGCCGCCGTGCCCGCCCAGCTCCCGCTCCTTAGTCCCCGGATTGAAGGCGCGGACGTTGGGGCAGAAGCCTGGGAGCCCGGGGAAGGCCGCGGCCCGGCCCAGCCCGCGACGCCTGGGCCCGGAGGGAGGCAAGGGGGCGGCCCCGCTCGGGAGGACGGCGGAGGGAGTAGGGAGGGAGCGAGGAGGTCGCGGGCCGAGAGCCGGGCGCAACCCAGAGGCCTGTCCCGGCGTACCTTTGGCGAGAGCTACGGTAGAGTTCTCGGTGTCGATAGTGTAGAGGATGCCCTCGTAGCGGATCTCCGCCTTGGAGATAAGGCTGATCTTGCTGCCGATGTAAGGGGTGCCCCCGCTCATGGCGCCGGCGCCGCCGCCGCTCCCGGCCGCTCGCAGAGAGGCAGATCCCGCGCCGCTGTGGCCGCTCAGCACGCCCGCTTGCTCCGTAGGCGCCTACAGCAGCCGCCTCAGACCCAACATGGCGGCAGCGCCGGCTCCACTCCCCTCCCCCAGCCTCCCGCCCTCAAGCCGCGGCGCGGCGGCTGCAGCGGCGGCGGCGGCGGCGGCGGCGGCAGCACCGGCGGCGGCGGCGCGAGGCATGCTGGGCCGGGGAGGCCGCGCTCTCGCGAGACTCGGCCGGCTGTGGGCGGCTCCGGACGCCTTGGCAGACTCAGTAATTCTAGCTCCGCCGCTTGCTGTGGTCTGTCGCTACCGTGCCCGCGCGGCCTGAGAGGAGATTCACGGAGAGGCTAAGTTCCTCGAGACGCGAGGACACTGTGGGCTGGAGTGGCGGTGCGCGCGATCCTCTTGACTTCAGCTGCGGCCTCCGCCATTTCCAGACCCATAGTATCTTGTCCTGAGTCCGGTGTCATTGCAAAAGCGGATCCCTCTACTTGGAAAGTTTCCAACCCGCCTCCAAGCTCCTGGTGAGCCCCTTTAAGACCCAGACACTTCGTCTTTGAGGCAGCTGCGCCCCTCATGGAACCCTCATGGCCCCATTACAGCATGTTACCCAGCGAGTCTCCTCTCTTCTCCCCTTCTCTGCTCCTGGAGGTGGGATTCTGTCCAGCACTTTCAGATTGCCTCATCCAGGCTCATTGCTTTCAATGCCATTGCACACAGACCAATCCCAAGTGTTTGCAGTTTTGTTCAGTTCTGTGAACTCTGGACTCATATAAGCCATAGCCTTGTTAACTAAACAAAAAAAAAGCACAACCTAAAGGTTGAGAATTGTGTTTTATTTCGGGATTTTGCTGAGGATTTAAGCCTGGAGACAGCCTCTGAGATAGCTCTGAGGGCCTACTGGGAAGAGGTAAGGGAGGAACCAGGATATATAGGAGTTTTTGAAAAAACGAAAACAAAAGAACAACCCAGGTAGCCTAACATCAAAAGATTACTCTTAACTGAAGAAAAACCAGACATCTCAAGTTAATGAATTTACCACTTCTCTATGTACGGGAAGATGTAAGAGTCTGGGCTCATTGAAATCATTCTTTTGATATGCACCTTAACTATCTAGGGTTAGTAAACTGTTTTTCTCCGTCCTGAACCCCCTCAGGGTGCACAGTTGGGGGTAGCTACTGTGACTGTCGGCTTGATAGCTGTAAAATCCTTATGTTTACTTATATGGCAGGTGACGTCCACAGCCTCTTCAGCATCAGCATCTCCAGTTGAATGTCTAATTGGCAACTTTGTGTGTCCGAAGCCATAGTCCCGATTTCCCCTGTAAACCCAACCTTTCCACTCAACTGTTCACGCCCACATCTGTTCTGACTGCAAAATCATGTTAATTTCACATATAGAATATATCCTGAATCTGAGCACTTCTCACCATCTTCACCCCTACCCTACAATTAGCCACCCTTACTCCGGCCAGAATTATTGCAATAGCCTCCTAAAAGGTCCTTCTACCTTTGCCCGTGTCCCCAGTAGTTTATTCTCAACACAGCAGCCAGAGGGATCTTGTTAAAAAATCTAAGTCAGATCATATCCCTCCTCTATTCAATACTCCTCTGGGGACAGTGATCTCATATCACACAAAATGAAAGCCAGACTCCTTACTTTGGCCTATAAGGACGTACATGATTTAGTCCCTTGTTACCTCACTTCACCATTCTGTTCTAGCCACTCCTTTTTCACCCAGAACTTTCCCACTTTATTCAGATCTCTACTCGTGTCACCTCTAGAGATGACTTTCCTTACTGTTTTGTTTAAAATAATACCACCTAGGACTTCCGTGGCGGTCCAGTGGTTAAGACTCTGCGCTTCCACTGCAGGGGACACGGGTTTGATCCCTGGTTGTGGAACTAAGATCCTGCATGATCCCATATGCCGCGTGGTGTGGCCAAAAAAAAAAAAAAAAGTAAAATAATACCACCGTCATCACTTTACATACTCTTACTCTGCTTGCTTTTTCTTCATATCTCCCTCCAATATCTCTAATTATTTGTGTCTTTCTCCTTCACTAGAATGTAAACGTTTTGAGACAGGGATGTGACTTTGGTCACTGCTATATGATCAGAACCTAGTACAGAGCCTGGAACAGAGGAGCTTTTCAGTAAATTGGATGAAGCTGGATAAAGGCAGAGCAGAGGCAGGATATCTGGTGAGCTGAGCAAACAAATGGTGAGAAGCCTGGCAATAGAGAGAGGGAAGCAGGAGAGAAGACTGGAGGCTGTGTTGGGTCTGGTGCACAATAGCTTCAAAGGAAGGCTATGAAATACCTGCTTCAGTACAAAGTGCCTGCCAGGGAGTTGAACTCTTATTTCTGTTCTTTCCTCCCCCTTCCAGGCCTGGAACCCAGCTTATCTTTTCATGCTTCCTCAGTGAGCTCATGCTGTTCCATATATAAGCTGATTCCCAGATTTACATCTTCTTGCCAGCTCTCCTGATTTCCAGGGTCGCACTAACTACGTACTTACTAGATGCAGTTGCTTGGGTGTCCCTCAGGCACTTCCAATTCAACATGTTCAAAATTATCTGCATCTACTCCCTTCCATCCCAAAAATAAATCTGCCCTTTATCCATGCTCCCTGGCCCTGTCACTGGCCCCAGGACTCACTCAGGTGTCCAGTCTTGAAACCAGAGTCCTTATCTGGCTACACGTAATCAATCACCAGTCTTGGTGATTCTAGTTTATGTTTTTCAATTCATAGCTTCCTGCACCCTAGGGCACCAGGAACTGTGCATAAATGCAGCTGATCAGTGTGGTAGTCCATAGTGTATTATGCATGTGAATCTCTAACTTAGGTGCTAGAAAAAGGTTGAGAAGGTGACAACTTTCACTACCACTGCTTCTGAAAACCGAAATCTCATGTTGCTCCCCTGCTTAAGACCATCAATAATTTCTGGTAGCCTACAGAAACAAACAAACAAACAAAACTACTTTTCCATTGAATGTTTTCAGCAACAGAAACTCTAGAATTTCTACATTGGAGGGCTTAAGGAGAGGCAATCAAGTTGAAAGAGGAAATGAAAAGGATGGGAGGCTTGTCCAAAGCTATGTTTCTAGCTGGTACACTGGGTTTTTTTTTCACATTTGTGTTTGCTTGGTGAGGCTGGGGAGTGGCTGATGGAGAATATGGGGGAAATAGATCCTGCCACTCACCGTCTTTTGGTGTGGCCACAGTTATTCATTGTAACTCCCAACTTACTCTCTGTGTGCCTTAGGCTCTGGCCACAGTGAATTCATTGCTTATCAGAACATATGTATCACTCTTCCACTTCTAACCATTCTTTCATCTGCTGTTTGATATGAAAGACTCTCTATTCCATTTCCTCTTGACAGGCAAGATTCAAAGTCACCCTCACAGTATAGATAAAAATTAGCTCAGAATAGATCAAAGACCTAAATGTAAGAGCTAAAATTATAAAGCTCTTAGAAGAAAACATTGGGGTAAATCTTCTTGACCTGGATTAGGCAGTAGTTTCTTGGCTATGCCACAAAAAGCTCAAACAACCAAAGAAAAAATAGTTAAATTAGATTTCGTAAAAATTAAAAACTTCTGTGCTTCAAAGGACATTATCAAGCAAGTGAAGAGACAACTCACAGAATGGGAGAGACTATTTGCAAATCATAGATCTGATAAGAGATTCAGAATATATAAAGAATATATTGATATAAAGAATTCTTAAAACTAAAAGAAATTAAAACATTAAATTAAAAAATACAAATTAAGTTGCCCAATTAAAAAATGTGTAAACCATAATGGAAAAGAATATAAAAAAGAATGTATATATATATATGTATAGCTGAACCACTTTGCTGTACAGCAGAAATTAACACAACATTGTAAATCTGCTATACTTCAATAAAAAAATAAATTAAAAAAAATGTGTGAGGGATTTGTATAGACTTTTCTCCAAAGAAGATATACAAATGGCCAAAGAAGCACCGAAAAAGATGCTTAACATCATTAATCATTAGGGAAATGCAAATGAAAACCACAATGAGTTGCCACTTCATACCTACTAGGATGGCTAGTAATGAAAAAGATGGTCAAGAACACGTGTTAGTAAGGATGTGGAAAAATTGGAACCCTCATACATTGCTGATGGGAATGTAAAATGTAAAATAGTGCAGGCTGTTTGGAAAATAGTTTGACAGTTCCTCAAAAAGTCAAACATAGAGGGCTTCCCTGGTGGCGCAGTGGTTGAGAGTACGCCTGCCGATGCAGGGGACACGGGTTCGTGCCCCAGTCCGGGAAGATCCCACATGCCGCGGAGCGGCTTGGCCCCTGAGCCATGGCCGCTCAGCCTGTGCGTCCGGAGCCTGTGCTCCGCAACGGGAGAGGCCACAACAGTGAGAGGCCCGCATACCGCCAAAAAAAAAAAAAAAAAGTCAAACATAGAGTTACCATGTTACACAACTGTTCCATTCCTAGGTATATACCCACAATAATTGAAAATAATGTCCCCACAAAAAACCTGTGCATAGATGTTTATAGCAGCATTATTTATAATAGAGTGGAAACAACCCAAATATCCGTTAACTGATGAATGGATAAACAAAATATAGTATATCTATGGAATGGGATATTATTTAGCCATAAAAAGAAATGAAGTACTGGTACATGCTACAACATGGATGAACCTTAAAAATGTTATGCTAAGTGAAAGAAAGCAGCAGGAAAGACACATATTGTATGATTCCATTGATATGAAATGTTCAGAATAGATTAGTAGATTAGTGGTTACCAGGGGCTGAGGGGTATGGCTGGGGAGTAGGAATGGGGAGTGACTGCTAATGGGTGCAGGATTTCTCTTTCAGGTGATGAAAATGTCTGGAATTAGATACTGGTGATTGTTACACTACATTACAAAGATTCTAAAAACCAGTAAATTGGGCTTCCCTGGTGGCGCAGTGGTTAAGAATCTGCCTGCCAATGCAAGAGACACGGGTTTGAGCCCTGGTCTGGCAAGATACCACATGCTGCGGAGCAACTAAGCCCGTGTGCCACAACTACTGAAGCCTGCACGCCTAGAGCCCGTGATCTACAATAAGGGAAGCCTGCGCACCGCAACAAAGAGTAGCCCCTGCTCGCGCAACCAGAGAAAGCCCTCACGCAGAAACAAAGACCCAACGCAGCCAAAATAAATAAATAAACAAATTTATTAAAAAAGAAAAACAAGGGCTTCCCTGGTGGCACAGTGGTTGAGAGTCCGCCTGCCAATGCAGGGGACACGGGTTCGTGCCCTGGTCCGGGAAGATCCCACATGCCGCGGAGCGGCTGGGCCCGTGAGCCATGGCCGTTGAGCCTGCGTTCCGCGACAGGAGAGGCCACAAAAGTAAGAGGCCCACATACTGCAAAAAAAAAAAAAAGTCTCCTCATATTATGACTCTATTACACTAAGGTTACATAGCCGAATGGACACATGCTTAAAAGAGAATAATTTTTTTTTATTGCAGTATAGTTGATTTACAATTAGGTGTACAGTAAAGTGAATCAGTTATACATAAGAGAATATTTAAGTTAAAAAGCTAAATACAAAATTGTATGAGTATAAAGACTTTTTTAAAGGAAAAAAACAGGCAGCACATGAAAATAAAGCAGGAAAGTAATAACTTCAAAATGCTATTGTATCAAGGTATTAGATATAAGATTTTATGTTACTTTTTTCTTTCTGTATTAGTTAGGAGACGTGCTCTGGTTATCTATTGCTGTGTAACAAACCACCCTAAAATTCAATTATTTATTTATTTATTATTATTATCTTTCTTTCTTTCTTTTATTTATTTATTTTGGTTGTGCCGGGTCTTAGTTGCAGCAGGCAGGCTCCTTAGTTGTGGCTCGCCGGCTCCTTTAGTTGCAGCATGTGTGCTCCTTAGTTGTGGCATGTGAACTCTTAGTTGTGGTGTGCATGTGGGATCTAGTTCCCTGACAAGGGGTCGAACCTGCGTCCCCTGCATTGGAAGGTGGACTCTCAACCACTGTGCTACCAGGGAAGTCCCTAAAATTCAATAATTTAAAACAATTACCATTTTGTTATATTTCATAATATTTAGAGCAAGGCATGACTAAGTATTTCATGTAGCATCATCTAGGATCATTGGGTGGCCACTTGCCTGGTCTAGCGGGTCCAAGATGGCTTCATTCACATGTCTGGCAGGATAGAAGGCTGGGACTTTTATGACACTGTGAAACCACCTTACCAGCTTGGACTGTCAACTATCTTACTTGTGTCAGTGTTTTACATATATATATATATTGGCCGCACAGCATGCGGCATCTTAGTTCCCAGCAGGGGTTGAACCCATGTCCCCTGCAGTGGAAGCAGAGTCTTAACCACTGGACCGCCTGGGAAGTCCCATGTCAGTGTTATTTTGTCTCTCTTAACTAGCAGTCAAATACATTTCCTAAGTGATGCAAAAAGAAAGGCAAATGATTGGGTCAGTCATTTTATATACATTGGAGGAGCCACATCTTAAACAGGGTTGAGTTCTAAACTCGGCAGGTGTGTCAGCTGGTTCTCCTTAGAAGTAGATTCTGAGACATAAGTGAAAGAGGTTTATTGGAGGTAATGCCTGTGAAAGATAAAAGGGAGAGGAAGCAGGATTCAGCAGGTAGAGTTTGCAGATCTGACAAAGTCTCAGGCAACCTAACAGGGTCCTTGAGCAAAGATTGCTCTTTAGAATAGACCCACATCAGGCAGAAACTATCAGGCCCTAGGACCCTTGCTGTGCTCTGTCATTGGCCTGGGCTACCCAGGAAGAGCAAGGACTTGGATTGAAAGCTGTCCACTAACTTCACTCCTTGCAGTAGATTGCAAGTAAAAATTAGGTAGAGTCAAGTAAAAATTAGGTAGAGTCAACAATTCCCTAAAGTCTTTTTATGTGATCACATCTCACTTTAGCAAGTGTTAGTGAATTTGATCCCCGATTTAATAAGTTTCTCTTCTATAAAACTTTACATTCATAGAGTAGAGTAGAACCTTTGAGATTTTCTATTTCTTCTTATGTCGACTTCACTAAGTTTTTTTTTTAAGGAATTTGATCTGAGTTGTGAAATTGTATTGGCATAAACTTATTCATAATACCCTGTTAATGTGCATTTAACGTTTGTAGGCTCTGTAGTGATGTTTCCCCTATAATTTGAGTCTTTCTGTTTTCCCTTGATCAGTCTTGCTAGGGTTTATCAGTTTTATTAATCTTTTCAAAGAACTAGATTTGGTTTTGTTAATTTTATCTATTGTTTGTTTTCCATTTCATTGACTTCTGCTGTTATCTTCACTATTCCACTTATTTTGGGTTTAATTTGCTCTTCTCAGCTTCTTAAGGTAGAAGCTTAAATTACAGATGTTAAACTATTCTTTTTTGTATAAGCATTTAAACCTGTAAATTTCCTTCTAACAACTACTTTAGCTGCATCCCACACAATTTAATATGTATTGTTTTTATTATTATTCTGTTAGAAACATTTTCTAATTTCCTGTTGTGACTTCTTCTTTGACCCATAAATTATTTCCAAGTATGTGGCATAATTTCCAGACTTTGGAGAATATTCTAGATGTCTTTCGTTAATAATTTTTCATTTATTTCCATCATGGTCAGAGATTACGCTCTGCATGCAATGCTTTGAATTTCCTGAGACTTGTTTTACAGCCCAACATCTTGATGCATGTTCCATATGCAATTGAAAAGAATGTGTATTCTGCAGTTACTGGGTTTAGTATTCTATAAATGCTAAGTCAAGTTGGTTGATAACGTTCTTCAAATATTTTGATTTTTTTGGTCTGTTTGATCTGTCAGTTACTGAGAGGGGTATGTTAAAATTCTCTATGATTATAGATTAATCTATTTTTCTTTTTATATCTATCAGTTTTTGCTTCATTTATGTTATGAAGTGCATGTAGTTTGGATTGTTACTCTCTCCTGATGAAGCAACCCTTTTATCACTATGAAATGTCTTTCTGTCAGGTGCTTTACCTGATACTAATAAAGCTGTAACTGCTTTCTCATGACTAGTGTTGCTTGGCATATATTTTTAGTCCTTTTACTTTCATCTATCTGTATCCTTTTATTTATAATGTGTACTTTGTAATAGCATATAACAATGTTCTGTTTACATTCAGTTTGACAAGTCCTAACTTTTACTTGGAACATTCAGTCCATTTATAATTATTATAATTATTGATATGATTATGTTTAAGTTTACCATTTTACTATTTGTTTTCCTTTGTTCTACTTTTTGTTTATTTTTTCTTTTCTGCTTCCTTTTGTATTAATCAAATAATTTTTGTTATTCCATTTTTTCCCTCTCTATTGGAAATTTAGCTCTACCTTTTTGCATTTATACTAGTGGTTGCCCTAGAAATTATAAAATACATCCACAACTTACTGTAGTCTAGACTGAATTAGCTTTTTACTACATGTCTCTCATGGTCTGTTCTATTTGCTTTTTTTTTTTCCTCTTTGCTTCATTTTGGGTAATTTCTATTGGCCTGTTTTTTGGCTCACAGATCCTTTCTTCTGCTGGTCCCAATCAATTATTCATCCCATTCAATATTATATTTCTTCAGTTCTAGAATGTCCATTTGGATCTTCTTAAGAAAGTGTATTTTTCTGGGCTTCCCTGGTGTTGCAGTGGTTAAGAATCCACCTGCCAACGCAGGGGACATGGGTTCAAGCCCTGGTCTGGGAAGATCCCACATGCTGTGGAGCAACTAAGCCTGTGTGCCACAACTACTGAGCCTGTGCTCTAGAGCCCGTGAGCCACAACTACTGAACCCCACGTGCTGCAACTACTGAAGCCCACATGTCTAGAGCCCATGCTCTGCAACAAGAAAAGCCACTGCAGTGAGAAGCTTGCGTACCGCACAAAGAGTAGCCCCTGCTTGCCACAACTAGAGGAAGCCCACATGCAGCAATGAAGAACCAACGCAGCCAAAAAAAATAAATTAAAAAAAAAAAGAAAGTGTATTTTTCTGTTGAAAATTTGCATCTTCTTATCCACTCTGTCCAACTTATGCTCTGATTTTTTAACATAATTGTGATAGTTATTTTAAAGTTCTTTCCTGCTTATTCCAGCATCTGGGTCATATGAGGATCTGTATCTATTGATTTTTCTTTCTCTTGACTATGGATCACATTTCTCTGCTTCTTTGCATCTCATAATTTTTTAAAAAATAAATTTATTCATTTTATTTATTTATTTTTGGCTGCGTCGGGTCTTCGTTGCTGCGTGCAGGCTTTCTCTAGTTGCAGAGAGTGGTGGCTACTCTTTACATTACATTTAGGACTCTAGGCACGGACTCCAGGCACACGGGCTTCAGTAGTTGTGGCATGTGGGCCAGTAGTTGTGGCTCGCGGGCTCTAGAGCACAGGCTCAGTAGTTGGGGCGCACGGGTTTAGTTGCTCTGTGCCATGTGGGAGACGCAAGAGGGAAGAGATATGGGAACATATGTATAACTCATTCACTTTGTTATAAAGCAGAAACTAACACACCATTGTAAAGCAATTATACTCTAATAAAGACGTAAAAAAAAAAGCCAAACATAGGGGCTTCCCTGGTGGCTCAGTGCTTAGGAATCTGCCTGCCAATGCAGGGGACACGGGTTCAAACCCTGGTCTGGGAAGATCTCACATGCCATGGAGCAGCTAAGCCCGTGTGCCATAGCTACTGAGCCTGTGCTCTAGAGCCCGTGAGCCACACTTCTGAAGCCCGTGCACCACAACTTCTGAAGCCTGCGTGCCACAACTACTGAAGACCACGCGCCACAACTACTGAAGCCCTCACGCCTAGAGCCCATGATCCACAACAAGAGAAGCCACTGCAATGAGAGAAGCCTGCGCACCACAACAAAGAGTAGCCCCTGCTTGCTGCAACTAGAGAAAGCCTGTGTGCAGCAACAAAGACCCAATGCAACCAAAAATAATAAATAAATTAAATAAATTTATAAAAACAAACAAACATAGAACATAGGTGCAGTTAATTGATGTCCTACACAACTCATTTTAAGTCTTCAGGTATTAAAATAGAATCTTCAAAACTACAAGTAGTTCCTTCTATAGCTTCTGTTTTTTAAAAAGTCACCTCCTACTGTATCTTTGTTGTAAATTCACAAAATACAAAAAAAAAGAAAAAACTCTATTAGTTCATCTGACAGAGAGGTTTTGCATGTCTACTCTGTGCAAGGTCCTGAGTTGGTGCTAAGAATGCCGTGGTGGAAAGGCACATATAGTCCCTGCTCTTAGCACAATTTACAGACTAGGGTAAAATGTGCATATGTAAATAGGCAATTTCACCACAATGTGACAGCACAAAGGACTTAGTACAGGTTGAATAGGATCGTTTAAGAGGAGCAACTATCTCAGGACAGCAGTGAGAAAGCTTGTGTACTAAGTCAACATGCAAATTTCAGTTGCCAGTTGAGTAGTTCTATATGGCAGACACCCATGGCTTTCTCATTCACCCCATCTGTGCCTCCAGTGTGGTCTAACTATCCTGAAAAGCCAAGATGTGTTAGAGCTGAGCTTGATTACTCTAATGGCACACAATGTTTTTACAAATCTCCCAATTTCCTGAATAATTATCATTATCATGTATATGTGTTTAGCCAAAAGCTTAATCGGAAAATTCCAGAATGAAACAATGCTGCATGAGAAAAAACCTTCCAGTCATTTTCTTTGAAAAAAACCCGTTTTTTTAAAATCAAAGTACCACTAATACGTGCATAAGTTTAAACCATCAAATCATGCAGAAGGGCTTATGATGCATAACAGTTATTCCTAGCTTACCTCTCCCCAGCCATGGACCTATGGAGGCCTCCACTTCTCATTTTAGCTGTTTCTCCTGGTGGTTATCTTTGTCTCTAAATAATATGCTTACATCATCAATCTTGATTCATCCATTGTAGACATTATCTATTAATTTCCAGCTATGATAAATGAAGATTTATCTCACAGGACAAGTACTTAGAGATATTTTAAAGTTCTTTTCCTGAGTTGCTTTTATTTCCTCCATGCAGGATGGAGGTCCCTGTTGTGACTTTTACAGGCCTACCATTGTAAGGTAGGCCTGCAATGTCCTGGTGGTGCCTATTTTGACTATGTATAGCCCTTGCTGTACTGTCAGTTCCATAGTATGAAGATGCCCCTTGCCTCTTGGCTATGATTTTGTTTGCTTATCTTAGACTGAGTCTTTCATGTTGGAGGCTTTCATCAGAGTATGATGACCATTGGAGCATATGTAAGAACGAGATCATAAATCATCTCTGTGATGGGGCCTTTGTGTTTATAGTGGACTCACTGACTGAAGGACTTCCCTTACGGTGATCGGGTGGGAAGCCACTCATTTATTTATTTAAAACATTTTTTTTTGTACAATTTTTAAAGCTTACTTTCCATTTACAGTTATAAAATATTGGCTATATTCCCCACGTGGTACAGTGTATCCTCGAGCCTACCTTACACCCAATAGTTTCTGCCTCCCATTCCCCATCCCTGTACTGCCCCTCCCCACCCCCAATGGCAACCACTAGTTTGTCCTCTATATCTGTGAGTCTGCTTGTTTTTTTTTGTTTTTTGTTTTTTGTTTTTTTTTGGTACGCAGGCCTCTCACTGCCGTGGCCTCTCCCGTTGTGGAGCACAGGCTCTGGACGCGCAGGCTCAGCGGCCATGGCTCATGGGGCCCAACCGCTCCGCGGCATGTGGGATCCTCCCAGACCGGGGCACGAACCTGCGTCCCCTGCAGCGGCAGGCGGACTGTCAACCACTGCGCCACCAGGGAAGCCCTCGTTTTTGGTTTTATTTGCTAGTTTGTTGTATTTTTAAGAGTCCACATGTAAGTGATATCATACACTATTTGTCTCAGAAGCCACTATTTAGATGTTTAATGGGTACACCTCTAAATGACAGGTTATGGAAGTTTTGAGGCATTCAATTCCTTTTTAGAGAACTCCTGTAGTTTTTCTGGGGAATGCATGTCAGGCCATCATGAGGCAGCTAGGTGAGAGTGGTGGGGAGAGGAGTGGCATTCAGCCCCATGTCTTGCTCCTACCCTTTGCTGTACTGCGCACAACACACAAGCCACTTGGGCGTCTGAGGGATGATTTGCTCCCACTGGGCTGCTGTTCTCCTTCCTACTGTCCACCACATGCGTTCAGTCCTTGGCCTCCTGTACTTGGCTTCATCAGTGACCTCTACTCTCTATTTTTGTGTATCTGTGGTGAAATATACATAAAATTTACCATTTTCACCATTTTTTTCCCTTTTATTGGTGTGTTTGCTCTTTGATTTACTTTTTTAAAAAAATCGAAGTATAGGGCTTCCCTGGTGGCACAGTGATTGAGACTCCGCCCGCCGATGCAGGGTACACAGGTTCGTGCCCCGGTCCGGAAGGATCCCACGTGCCCCGGTCCGGAAGGATCCCACGTGCCGTGGAGCGGCTGGGCCCGTGAGCCATGGCCACTGAGCCTGCGCGTCTGGAGCCTGTGCTCCGTGATGGGAGAGGCTACAACGGTGATGCTCCACAATGGGAGAGGCCACAACAGTGAGAGGCCCACATACCGCAAAAAAAAAAAAAAAAAAAAAAAAAAAAAAAAAAAAAAAATTGAAGTATAATCTATACTCATGCTTCCCTTCATAATCGAGTGAATCTTTTGCCTTTTACTAAGGATTCACGTGGGGACGGAAAAGCACGACTGTTGCTTCAATTTTTTGAAGCCTTGTGGAAATAAAAAAAAAATTGAGGTATAGTTGATTTACAGTGTTTTAGGTGTACAACAAAGTGATTCAGTTTTATATATCTACATCTATCTAGATATCGCTCGCTATCTATCTATCTACCTCTCTATATATTTATCCCGCACTGTGTGGCATGCGGGATCTTAGTTCCCCCACCAGGGATCAAACCCGTGCCCCCTGAATTGGGAGCACGGAGTCTTAACCACTGGACCGCCAGGGAAGTCTCTCTTTCTATATATATATGCTTTTTCAGATTCTTTTCCATTATGGGTTATTACAATATATTGAATATAGTTCCCTGAGCTATACAGTAGGTCTTTGTTGTTTACCTATTTTATGTATAGTAGTGTGTATATGTTAATCCCAAATTCCTAATTTATTCCTCCCCCCGCCCCCACCACTTTCTCCTCTGGTAACCGTAAGTTTGTTTTCTGTCTGTGAGTCTATTTCTGTTTTGTAATAAGTTCATTTGTATCATTTTTTTTAGAGTTTACATATGTGATATCATATTTGTCTTTCTCTGACTTACTTCCATTTTCACCATTTTTACCATTCAGTGGCATTAACTATGCTCACATTGTTTGTAACCATCACTATTATCTACCTACAGAACTTTTTCAGTTCTTTAAACTGAAACTCTGTGTCTATTAAACAATACCTTCTCATTGCCCTCTCCCCACAGCCCCTGGCAACTACCATTCTACTTTCTGTCTCTATGAATTTGACTACTCTAGATATCTCACATGAGTGAAATCATACAATATCTGTTCTTCGTGTTCACCCTTTACTTTACATCCTCAATAAATCTGTTGAAATGTCTTATCTCTTGGTTGTTTCCCAACTCTTGCTGCACCTTTTACCACCTTTACTATTATTTTAGTGGGGTATTGGGAAGGCATGGAGATAAAAATGTGGATTAAACAGCCATCTTTAACCAGTAGTTCACTCATTTTGAAAAGGGAGTGTTCTAACAAAAGGACAAATACTGTATGATTCCATTTACATGAGGTACCTAGAATAGTCAAATTCATAGAGACAGAAAGTTGAATGGTGGTTACCAGGGGTGGGGGCAGGCAAGGAGTAGTGGGGAGTTTTGTTTCATGGGTATGGAATTTCAGTTTGGGATGATGAAATAGTGCTGGAGGTGGATGATGGTGATGGTTGTACAACAATGTGAATATACTTGGGGCTTCCCTGGTGACACAGTGGTTAAGAATCCACCTGCCAATGCAGGGGACATGGGTTCAAGCCCTGGTCTGGGAAGATCCCACATGCCACAGAGCAACTAAACCCGTGCACCACAACTACCCAAGCCCGCTCACCTAGAGCCCGAGCTCTGCATCAAGAGAAGCCACCGCAATGAGAAGCCTGTGCACTGCAACAAAGAGTAGCCCCTGCTCACTGCAACTAGAGAAAGCCTGCATACAGCAACGAAGACCCAACACAGCCAAAAATAAATAAATAAAAAACAAAAAAACCCAATGTGAATATACTTAATGCCACTTAAAAATGGTGAAAATGGTACATTTTCAGTTATGTCTATTTTACCAGAAGAAAAACTAGAAAGGGTTTATCTTCACTGTATATGATTTTGCTACAATTAAATGTCTAAGGAAAAGTAGCTCCTTTATTTATTTATTTTTAAAATCTTTATTAAAATTATAGAAGCACATAGATTTAAGAAGCAAATAATTCTACAAAGTTTCTACCAAGAATTCTACAAAACAAAAAACCTAAATGCACATCATACTCAGAGGCACTTCTTTTAGTGTTCTTCTCTTTTCTTTCTTTCTTTTTTTTATTTCCCCACAATTACCCCATGACTTTAAGTGACATGTTGTTCGTGAATTTTCAGTTTTAGTGTTGTCCATTGTCTCTCCACTATGGAGAATGAGGATTCAGCTTTCTTTCTTACCCTGTCTTGATTGGACACTGGTATTCAGCCTGATTCCCATCTTTTCCAAGGGGCCTCCCTAAGGAGTTTTTAAGGGTTCTCAGGCGGCCTGCCAGGGCAAGCTTCCCAGCATCTCACCTATTGTGACGCTCCACGCCGAAGCAGCCCCTTTAAAATGCTATGGAGGGCTTCCCTGGTGGCACAGTGTTTAAGAATCTGCCTGCCAATGCAGGGGACACGGGTTCAAGCCCTGGTCTGGGAAGATCCCACATGCTGCAGAGCAACTAAGCCTGTGCACCACAGCTACTCAGCCTGCACTCTAGAGCCCACAAACCACAACTACTGAGCCCAGGTGCCACAACTACTGAAGCACACACGCCTAGAGCCCGTGCTCCGCAACAAGAGAAGCCACCACAATGAGAAGCCTGCGCACCACAACCAAGAGTAGCCCCTGCTCGCTGCAACTAGAGAAAACCCATGCGCAGCAACGAAGACACAACATGGCCACACACACACACACAAATGCTATGGAAGGTGAGGTTTTAATTTTGGAAATGACAGTATCTTGTATTGAACTGACTTATCTGTTGATAATAATTATTAACCCTGGATCAAAAAATTCTTTTAAGTGCTATTACTTGAAGGCACCGGTGAGCAATCTAAAACAGGCAGGAATTGAAGAGAACATGCGTCTTGTAAGAAGGGAAGGAAACTGGGTTAATTCCAGTTTATCAGACTTTTCCTCCAAGGGCACTTCCATTTTTCAGCAACACATGACACATGGTAGAATAGAGCTAAAATAGAAAGTGGTGGGGAACTATACTCAATATCTTGTAATAACCTATAATGGAAAAGAATCCAGAAAAAGAATAACTGAATCACTTTGTTGTACACCTGAAACAAACACAACATTGTAAATCAACTATATTTCAATAATTTTTTTTTTAAGTGGTGGTCTTACATAGCATTTTAAAGAGACTGAGGTTAGATTTTAGAGCTGCCAAAATAGCTGGAAATTGATAGAGGACATCCCAGAAAGGAAAGTCATAGAGAGAAACTACAAAATCTGCATATAAATTCCCTGGCTGACTTCTAACAGGAACATGCGCAGGGCAAGACCTCAGCAAACCCAGCTGAAAGTTTTAGCTAGAATTTTAGACAGAAATTTCTGTACTAGTTGGAAGTTCAAGTCTTGACAAATAAGAGGGGCTCACTGAACTCCTAAAGCTTTTCATTGAAATCCAAAAGGGCCATGTCTTACAAGTAAGCCCAGGATTAAGGATTATCAAAAACATCCACGGGATAGACTTAATAGCAGAATGGAACTGCAGAACACAGGAGAGTCAACTTGGAAATTATTCAAATATAGGGAGAAAACTATTGAAAAAGATGAACAGTCTCAGTGACTTGTGGAACAATATCAAGTCGTCTAATACATGTGTAGTTGGAATTCCAAAAATAGAGGAAAAAAATATATCAAAGACCGGTGGTCCAGAACTCCCCAAATTTGGTGAGATACATGAACTCACAGGTCCAAATTCAAAAGAGAATCTATAGCAGAGCTTCCCAGTCGCTCTTGCACTTTTTTTTCCTGAAGTGTATGTGCAGACATAAAGCAGACTTAGACAAGATGGGACACGAAGTTAAAATCCAATGACTTGTAGGCCTACTGTGAGCCCAATGCAGAGGGTCAATCCTTCTACAATAGAACTTCAGTACCAGAGCACAAAAGACCAGGAAACGATTACATTGGCTTATTCCTGCATCTGCGGGCTTTGTAAGTGTCTCCCTCCAAGGTATCTGGGCCAGGGATAGGGTGAGACAAGGTAGGCACCTAGTGTGCAAAATTTAAGGAGGTAATCATTGTCAGTGTACACTTCCAGTAAGAGAGAGGACTGCTCCAGCACACTGCCACACCACTGCAGCATTAGGAATCATGATCTAATGAACAGATTTTGCATGCTGTGGGATGATCACAAATAGCACATTAATGTACTGTTAACAGAGCATTTTTATCTGTTGATCTTCATAAGACTCGATGTGTAGTAGAGCAGGGATCAGTGTTATCATGCTCCTCTCTTTACACTGGGAAAACCAAGGGCCAGAGAAGGTGATGGTTTTGACCTCAGGTGGACAATGGTTGAGCCAAGACTTGTACTCAAGTCTTTTCAGCTCAAACCTCAGCACCCAGCTAGAAGAGAAAGCAGTCTACTCAGTAACTGATTCATCTCTACTGCTTTGTGTGCAAAATTCCTGTATTGCTCTACTGCATATCTTGACTGATTTTGCGTTCTGATAGTTGACCAGAGTTATTGAAGATATAAATAAGTTATGATAAGTAATAGGCATAACTACTGGCAAATAAAAATGATGGAGTAACTAATCAATGTGTTATTGCAAAACACTTTCATAAAAATTGCCTTTTTCTGGAGATTCAAAGCATCATAAAAAGAAACAAATTACAATGGAACAACTTTTAGAGTTTACATATATATATATATATATATATATATATATATATATATATATACCACACTGTCGCAGCTTGTGGGATCTTAGTTCCCCGACCAGGGATTGAACCTGGGGCACTGGCTGTGAAAGCACTGAGTCCTAACCACTGGACCGCCAGGGAATTCCCCACAGTTTATATTTATAGAAAGTAATTTTAGGACAAAAGTAAAAAAATTGAGCAAAATTATGAAAAGAACAGTAAATTATATAACAATAAATTATATATTACTATATTATAGTAATTACGTAAATCATGTAGCAGTAATTCTTAAATTTGGATGTTATTGGCTGCCTTACCGACAGTATTATATTATTGGAGGTGATATTTACATAATTTATCTCTAAAAATTATTAAAAGTTAGAGGTAATTATTGGGGTAACATTTTAAAAAATTGCTCATTTTTCCAGATATACCTCGCTTCTAAGATCTGGGCACCATATTGGTGTTATTTACTTAGTTGGAATTCCAAGGTGTCTTGGACATGAGTGTACACTAGTGTTGGTAAGATGTAACCCCCTACAATATCTTTTGGCTTTGGAGAGTTCTGGGTAAGGGAAATGTGCCTTAAGGCCCTGTGCTGACCAGAGGCAGTGGTGGCAGTGTGGGTGGCTGTAGCCCTGGTGGTGGGGTGGTAGCAGTGGCAGTAGTGTATTAAATGAATGAGAGGGAGACACAGAAACCTCCAGAGGTCTTAAATCCGTCATAGGGGATTTTGTTGGTCAAATATCAAGAGGTTCAAAGAAATTAGACAAATTAGAAAGAAAAGACATTCCAGAGGTAGAGGGTAGAAAGAATGAGGAAATGGCCAGTTTGAGGTCTGCCCTGAATTTTTAAAAAATATTTATTTATTTTTATTTATTTATTTTGGCTGTCCTAGTTGCAGCATGAGGACTTTTAGTTGTGGCATGCTAACTCCCAGTGGTGGCATGCATGTGGGATCTAGTTACCCGACCAGGGACTGAACCTGGGCCCCCCCATTGGGAGCATAGAGTCTTATCCACTGGACCACCAGGGAAGTCCCTGCTCTGTATTGTTGAAAGGCTGAGCACTAAGCCTGGGGCTTGTTGCCAAGCTGAGTGGCTGCAGGCAAGGGAGGCTGGGAGGCATTGCCACAGACTGCTCCTGATTCTCCCAGGGACAATAAGAGCCAGCTTGCAGATTCCCTTCACAGGTGAATACCTGTGGGGACCAGTTCACCCTGAGACTGTTCTGAGAAGTGTTTGTGGTTTTTACCCAGGCTGCCTCTTGCATAATGGAGCAGGGGCAAATTACAAATGAAGACCACATACCACATGTCTAAATGTTTAAAATTGTAATTCAAGTGCTTCCCTGGTGGTCCAGCGGTTGAGGCTCCACACTTCCACTTCAGGAGGCATGGGTTCGATCCCTGGTTGGGCAAGTTCCACATACTGTGCAGTATGGCCAAAAAAAGAAAAATTATAATTCAAGCAATAAACAGTTACATAAGATATGTTATTTCCTTTTTCTCTGGATAAACTGTACCTTCAAACCAACCAGGAAGGCCAGGTCAAATGCAGACTTCTCAGACTCCTTGGAGTTCCATGTCAGAACATGGTGAATGGGGAGACCCAGCCCCAACTGTGGCCTGGTCCCCCTTCTCTTCTCACTCTCAGCTGTTTCCAACAGTATAAAGGCCCCATCTGTGTGGTTAAATCTGTCTACATTCCTCCAAACAGCCACCTGAGGTCACACTCAAGCCTAGGGAAATGCACACCCTAAGTGGCAATGTGCCAGGCCTCAGGATGGTGGACATGGGAAGAGAGGCCCATGGAAGCCCACCTAGAAATGGGCTCGAGGCTGTTTGGGCATGGAATTCTGGAGTCCTGGGCCAGTGGGACCTATGGAAATTTTCATAGGTCTGTTAATTAGGTAATAGCATTGTATTGATGCTAATTCCCAATTTGAGAATTATACTGTAATTATGTACATAGACGTTTTATTTTTAGGAAGTACACAATAAAGTATTTAAGGGATATGATGGCTGCGACTTACACTCAAATAATAATAATGATAATAAAAATACATATATATGTAGAGAGAGGAAAAAAATAACAAAGCAAATGTGGCAAAATGTTAACAATTGGTCAATCTTCTGTGAAGTCTTTCTAGGAGTTCTTTATATTCTTTTTGCAACTTTTATATATGTTTGAAATTATTTCATAATAAAAAGCGAAACAATAAAATGTGGGGACAGGGCATTCCCTCTCCCCTTTTCACCCCTGCACCCCTCTCCCTCCCTTCACCATTATGCTCACTGTAATTCAGTGAATTATAACAAATAACAAATGAAAAGGAAATGAGCATAGTTACGGAAAACAAAAGTCGTTTTTGGCAGCTGATATAATTGCCTATGCAAGGCCCACTAGTGGTCTCTTAGGTTTATTCAGACTCACAAGATGACCATAGGTCACACTCAGCCTCTTTAGAAGGAGATAGGGCAGGGGAGTTTCAGACTTTCCCTGCAGCTACAGCCAGTGTCCTTGCTATAGTTCACTCGGTAGGTGCAAAGATGCTAGATACACATTGCACCTTACTGAGAGCTGCTTTGATTTAAAAGTCCCATGCCTCACAAGAGACAATCTCACAATTTCATAGGCATAGTTTCCAGGGTTTCTGCAAGGAATATGCCTAGTTATGAGTTCTACACTCATGAAGCCCAAAACAATGGTTTCCCCATCAGGTAGTTACAGGTCTGTCAGTCCAGATGCAAGTTACCAATGATCATTTTTTTTTTTTTTTTTTGGTACGTGGGCCTCTCACTGTTGTGGCCTCTCCCATTGCAGAGCACAGGCTCCGGACGCGCAGCCTCAGCAGCCATGGCTCATGGGCCCAGCCGCTCCGCGGCATGTGGGATCTTCCCGAACCGGGGCACGACCCCGTGTCCCCTGCATCGGCAGGCGGACTCTCAACCACTGCGCCACCAGGGAAGCCCACCAATGATCATTTTTAAAAAAATTAAAAATAATTTTAAAATAATTTTTCTGGGCTTCCCTGGTGGCGCAGTGGTTAAGAATCCACCTGCCAATGCAGGGGACACGGGTTCGAGCCCTGGTCTGGGAAGATCCCACATGCCGTGGAACAACTAGGCCCGTGAGCCACAACTACTGAGCCTGCGCGTCTGGAGCCTGTGCTCCGCAACAAGAGAGGCCGCGATAGTGAGAGGCCCGCGCACCGTGATGAAGAGTGGCCCCCGCTCACCACAACTGGAGAAAGCCCTCGCACAGAAACGAAGACCCAATGCAGACAAAAATAAATAAATTAGTAAATTAATTAAAAAAAAAATTAAAAATAATTTTTTGGCTGCACCACACAGCATGTGGAATCTTAGTTTCCCAAACAGGGATTGAACCCATACCCCCTGTGTTGGAAGTGCAGAATCTTAACCACTGGACCATCAGGGAAGTCCCACCAATGATCATTTTTACCATAATGTAGCCTAGCAACATACTTAACATACATTCAGGGAAATAAACCTAAGGTTAGATTGTCATGCAGAAGTGTTTTGTTAAATCTTTGCCTATAGTCCATCCCCATGTCTTTGGCCATCTGTATTATTATTATTTTTTTGGCTGCATTGGGTCTTCGTTGCTGCACGTGGGCTTTCTCTAGCTGCAGAGAGCAGGGGCTACTCTTCATTGCAGTGCACAGGCTTCTCCTTGCAGTGGCTTCTCTTGTTGTGGAGCATGGGCTCTAGGCGAGCAGGCTTCAGTAGTTGCAGTGGCATGCAGGCTCAGTAGTTGTGGTGCACAGGCTTAGTTGCTCTGTGGCATGTGGGATCTTCCCGGACCAGGGCTCGAACCCGTGTCCCCTGCATTGGCAGGCGGGTTCCTAACCACTGCGCCACCAGGGAAGTCCCAAGGCCATCAGTCTTTACAGTGCCCACAATACCTCCTTTATTCTGGGATTTCTAGGCATTTTACATCTAACAATATTACATGATAGTTTTTAGCAAATGGAACCTACTACATTGAAATTTAACTTTTTTAGAAGAAGAATCTGTTCCCCCTATATACCATTTGTAAATCAAAGTTTTTATCCAGTCTGAAAGTACAGCTTAGGCCTTTAAAACAACCTATTATTGCTTTAACAATCCCTTGTCACTTTAGAAAATGTTTGCATTCCCATCAAGTTTTCACTAGATGGCAGCAGAGGACACTGGTCAGGCTCCCGTGTAGCCTCAAATGACTTCAAGCATTCTCAGTCCACAGCTTTTACCAGACCCATGGACGATGTTCAGGTTGACCTGGGATTACCCCTTACCACTTTCTTTAACCTTTTATTGATGACCCCAAATGCTATTACACTGTTGTTTCACGTAGCCCTGCTTGGACCTGATGGCCACCACAGAGCCAGCTGTCTGCTTTTGCCCTCTACTGTCTTGGGTACTCTCAAACGTCGCTCTGTAGATTAAAGTTTGCATGGAGTCAGTCTACTTGGCAGTTCCACCTGCTTTATCAGGTGGCAGCCCCATCACAAGCATGGTGTCTTCTGGTTCATTCTCTTGTCTTTGCCACCCCTATCCAACACCCACCCAGCCAATGTCTATTAATCAGTTCCTGTGGCCCAGCTGCAGTGAGTCCCTTTAAGGACAGTGAGCAATTTCTTCTCTCAGTGTGAATTTGGCTTTACTCTAGCCCACATCTGCCCCCACAAGGGGATGATTTATCCCCTGTTATATACAGCAGAGTTTTCAACATCAGATAATAGGTAGATGGCTTCTCTCACACAGGCATTTAGCACCTTGTCAGAATTTCCTGCTTCCTTCCTTTATCCCACAGCCCACTGGTCAAATTGAACTGATGGTCCAAAAGTCTAGCCTACTGCTGCCGCCACTCTGCAATGCCCATGGGGGGGTCTTCTTAGATTTGACTAAATATTCAGACTCACAAGACTATCACAGGCCACACATGACATTGGCCTAGTCAGGGACATAGGACAGGAACCACACGTGCCAGCAAACACGGTCAGATATTCCTAGCAGTGGGAATCTTTGCAGCAGTTCACTCAGCAAGATGGCTCTGGGTCCCCACCAGGGACCTTCAGATTAAAAAAGGAACCCAAGGCTAGGTGATTCCTAGTCCAGATAAAAGTTACAAACTAGGGGTCACTGTAATTATAAACAATGTTGCCTAGTCAACACATGCCAGCTTCATCTGTTTCCAGGAAAACATCGTTAGAAAATTAACCACAAGTCAGATTCTCATACAAAGGAGAAAAAGTTTTAACACTTTACTACAACGTAGAAATGGAAAGAATCAAACGAAAAACTACAAAAATGAATGAAGGAGTTCAATAAGGTGGCCAGATATTTAAAAAAGAAAAAAGTCTTTTTATATACCAACAATAGAGAATATAATGGGATAAATATTTCCTTTATAATAGCAACAGAAACCATAATTGTGCAATTACATCACATACATATCAAAAAAATGTTCAAGCCCTACATAAGAACACTTGATTGAAAATTCCTCAATAAATGAACCATGTTAATTGAATGGAAAGACTCACTATTGTAGTTGCTTTACAAATAAACTAAATGTATGGCATAATCCCAATAAAAATCACGATAGAAATTTTCTGAGGAATTTAAAAAATTGATCCTAAAATTCACCTGGAAGCATACATGTGCAAGAAATTTTTGAAAGAAAAGAGGTGGCCTTATTTTGTAGATTTCAAACCTACTAGAAAGTTATAGTGATCAAAAGAGTACAGTTTTGGCCCAGAAATAGGCTTATGTATCAGTGGAATTGAATAATTATGTTCATAAACAGACACTTTAGTTTTCTTTTATGTTGATATAACTTACATACATGAAATATATATGTTTTTACATGTAAAGAATAGTGAATTTTTACATCTGTCTATCTATCTGTCTATCTATCTCAGCTTAGCCACCACTCATATCAAGATGTAGAGCATTTCTGGTACTCCAATAGGTTTGCTTGTACTCTCTCCCAGTCATTATCACTCCCTCCACCAAAAGTAACTGTGGGTTAGTTTTGCCTGTTTCTGAACTTCATATAGATATAATCATACAGATGTAATCTTTTGTACCCTGCTTATTTTGGTCTTTATATTTGTGATATTCATTTGTGTGCTTGCATGAAGCAGTGATTTGTTCTTTTTCACTGTTGTAGTATTCCATTCCATACAATAGCATTCCATGATATGAATATAACACAATATAGTTAGTTACCCATTCTATTGTTGATGGACATTTGGGTTGTTTCCAGGTTTTGGTCATTATAAATAAAACTGCTATGAACATTCTTGTACATGTCTTTTGGTGGACATAAGCATTGATTTGTCAGGTATACCCTGAAATGGAACTGCTGGGTCACAGGATGGAATATGTATATTTACCTTTTGTAGATACTGCCAGTTTTCCAAAGTGGTTGCTCCATGGTAGGGGTTGGGATGTTGGTTTGTAGTGATATCTCAAGTGGGGCTTTAATTTGCATTTTCTTCGAAGACTAATGATGCTGAATGCTTTTTTCATATGCTTATTGGCCATTTGGATAACCTCTTTTGTGAAGGTCAGTGCAAGTCTTCTGCCCCTCTGCTCCCCTAAAGTTGATTCAGATGTTTTCTTAGAAAATTATAGGAGTCCTCTGTCAGATATATGTTTTGCAAATCTCTTCTCCTGGGTGGTCACTTACCTTTCCACTTTCTTCATGGCATCTTTTTTTTTTTTTTTTTTGGGGTATGCGGGCCTCTCACTGTTGTGGCCTCTCCCGTTGCGGAGCACAGGCTCCGGATGCACAGGCTCAGCGGCCATGGCTCACGGGCCTACCTGCTCCATGGCATGTGGGATCTTCCCGGACCGGGGCACGAACCTGTGTCCCCTGCATCGGCAGGTGGACTCTCAACCACTGCGCCACCAGAGAAGCCCATCTTCATGGCATCTTTTGATGATTAGAAATTTTAGTAATTAAACTAATATGTAAATTAAACTTATTTAATTCATACACTAAGTTGGATTAATTTATTAATCATTTATGGTTACTGCTACTTGTGTCCCATTTAAGAAATTTTTGCCTGTTCTAACCCATTAACATAGTTTCTTATGTTTTCTTTAATAGTATTATTGTCTTGTCTTTCACATTTAGATCTATAATACTTCTCAAATTATTTTTTGTGTATGGTATGAGGTAGGGGTCAAGGTTCATGTTTTCTTATATGAATATCCAGTTGATCCAGTCTCACCTATTGAAAAGACCATCCATTCCTTACTGAATTGTACTGGAGGTTACAGCTACTGCAATAGGTAAGAATAAGAAATAAAAGTCATCTAGATTAAAAAGGAAGAAGAAATTCACCTTTATTTACTGATGACTGATAACATGATTGTATCTACAGAAAATCCTATACAATTTATAAAAAGCTACTCAAACTCAAGCGAGTTTAGCAAGTTTTCAGGACATAAGATCTATATACAAAAAAAAGTTGTATTTCTATATATTAGCAATAAGCTATTAAAAATTTAGAAACAATACTATTTACAATAGCATAAAAGTATGAAATACTTCAGCATAAATCTGACAAAAGATGTGCAAGGCCTGTACACTGAAAACTACAAAACAATTATGAAAGAAATTATAGAATACCTACATAACTGGAGATATATAACATAGTCATAGATCAGAAGACTCATTATTTTCAAGGTGTCAGTGTGCCACAGATTGATCTACAGATTTACTGAACTACTAATCAAAATCCCAGCAGGCTCTTTTTCTGTTGTTGAAATTGATAAACTGATTCTAACATTCATTTGGAAATGCAAAGGATATAGAATCGCCAAGACAACTTTGAGACCAAAGAACAAAGTTGGAAGATTTAAATCACCTGATCTTGGGACTTCCCTGGTGGCACAGTGGATAAGACTCAGGGCTCCCAATGCAGGGGGCCCGGGTTCGATCCTTGGTCAGGGAACTAGAACCCATACGCAGGCCACAACTAAGAGTTCACATGCCACAACTAAGCAGCCTGTGAGCCACAACTAAGGAGCCCGTGAGCAGCAACTAAGGAGCTGGCGAGCTACAACTAAGGGAGACCACGTGCCGCAACAAAGACCCAGTGCAACCAAATAAAAAAAATAAATAAATGACCTGATCTCAAGGTTTATTATAAAGTTTTGGTAATCAAGACCATGTAGTATCAATGTGAAGGCTGAAAAATAATTCAATGAACAGAATAGATTCCATAAATAAACCCACATTTATACAATCAATTGATTCTCAACAAAGTGGCAAAGACAATTTAGTGGAGAAAGGATAATCTTTTCAACAAATGGTTGAAACAATTGGATTTCTATATGCAAAAAAATTAACTTCAATCCATATCTTACACTGTATATAAAAATTAATATAGCATAGATTACGGTCATAAATTTATAATTTAGGACTATAAAACTTCTAGAGAAAAAAATAGACAAAATCTTTGGGGCCCTGGGTTAGGCAGTCTTCTTAGATATGACACCAAAAAAATCTATAAATAAAAATTGATAAGTTAAACTTTATCAAAATTTAAAATGTCTGCTTCTGAAACATGCTTTTAAGAGAATGAAAGGACAAGCCAGAAGATTGGGAGAAAATATTCACAAATCACATTATCTGAAAAGATATATCCAGATTATGTAAAGAACTTTCAAAATTGAATAGTAAGAGAATGAAGAACCTAATTTTAAAAAATGGGCAAAAGATCTGAATAGCCACTTCATTAAAAAAAGATATATTGATGGCAAATAAGCTCATGAAAGGATGCTCAACATCACTAGTCATTAGATAAATGCAAATTAAACCTACAATGAGATATCACTATGCACGTTTTAGAATGTCTAACAAGTGTTGGTGAGAATATGGAAGATCTAGAACTCTCATCCATTGCTGGTGGAAATATAAAATGGAACCACCACTTTGAAAAATAATTTGGCAGTTTCTTAAAAAGTCAAATGTAAACCTACCATATGACAGCCATTTCACTTCTAGGTTTTAATCCAAATAAAAGCACACTCGCATACAAAGACTTGTACATCAACATTGATAGCTTTGTTTGTAACAGCCAGAAACTGGAAACAACATAAAAGTCCAACAATGTGTGAATGGATAAACAATTTGTGGTATATCCATATAATGGACTATTATTCAGTAATAAAAAAGACTGAACTGTTGATATACTCAGCAACATGGATTAATCTCAAAATAATTAAGCCTGACTCACCCCAGCCTCCCCTAAAGCACATAGTATGTGATACCATTTATATTCAATTCTATAAAATGCAAACTAATCTATAGTGATCAAAAGCAGATCTATGGTTTTCTGAGGAGTAAGTATAGTAGGTTGTAACTGGGAGGAGGGATTACAAATGGGCAGGATGGGTATGTTCATTCTCTTGGTTGTGATAGTTTCAGAGGTGTATACATATATACGTAAATATCAAATTGTACAATTCAAATATGTGCAGATTTTGAGTATATCACCTCAAAAAAGCCGTTTAAAAAGTGTGGAGAAACACAGAGGCCACGTGTGACCCAGGTGTTGCCACCAAAGTTGGGCTGGTGTCCTTGGGCAAGTCACTGAAGAATCCTCAGCTGTGGAGATAATACTGCCCTCGCAGGACTTGAGAGACAGTGAAAACTTATGTATAGCATATGACACTTGGCCAGGCATTCTGTTGTTCCGCCATTTGAGGTGGAAGTGTGGTAGGCAGCCTGCAATAAACTTCAAGCTCCAGAACAGTTTTGGGTATGTGACTTTAAGCAAGTTCTTTACCTTCTCTGTTTCACTGTCAGTTGCAGAGGTTATTAAAGTGACACAATACATGGAACTAGCGTAGTGCCAGGTACATAGGAGGAGAGGAGGCGTCAGTAGCGTTAGACTGGTTGCTAACTGGCTGGTTGCTGGAATCCGGCGGAGGGCCGCGGCAGGAATGTTCTGGGTTGGTGGCCGGTAATGCTGGGAGGCTCAAGACGGGTGGAAGAGGAGCTGTGGCAAAAGCGACATCCAGAAGCCGCGGCGAACACCTGAGCAGCGGAACAAGTAACCCAGCCCCCGATCCAACCAACAAGCCACCGACACTTCCCAACCTGCCCCGCGGCTTCGGGCGCAGGCGCAGTGAAGTGGGCGGGGGGGGGAGGGCGCAGTGAGGTTCGGCCCCGAGGGTAGGTAGGCGTGGCCTAAGTCATCTTCCCGCCTCCCGACTAGGGCAGCCTCAGGAGGCGCAGGTGCTGGCGTCTGAGCGACAGTCCGCCCGCGGGTGAGTGTGGCGGGGCTGTTGTGGGCGCCCGGGGTTGTTCACACCAACTGGTTTGCTGAAGGGAAGGCAGGGTGTTGCCGGTGCTGAGTGGGATGATCTTCTCCGGTTCCCTCAGCTCAGTTAGGACCGAGCCCCTGAGTCCCGCCGCGAGTGGGACAACTACGCGGGAGGTGCTCCCCGCGTCCTCTTGCCGGCTTCAGGAGCACTGTTGAAAAAGAAGTGCAGCACTTGGGTGGTTTGCTTCTTCCTGGGTGGGGAGTTTTCGGTTTAAATACAGTTGTTCCTTCCCGACTTAATATAGTATATGAGTGCGTGAGGAAACTGAGGCACAGAGAAGAAAGGTTGCCTCCCAAAGATTTCACACCTGTTAGTGGCAGAGTCAGTCAAGGTAGGAATCTCCACAGCCTGGCTTCAGAGCTTCTGCTCTTTTTGACTATTCAACATTGCCTCCAGGCTAGTTCCTTGTCAAACTGTAGTTAGACATTTACTTCAATTACTTAAAAAAAAAAAAAAAGAATAAAATGTCTGGATCCTGGATGCTAATTTGCTTCACTCATAGATGAAGCAAAGGTTACTCAGGGCAACCTGATGTGTTCATTCATACTTGAATTAAAAAAGACATGGATTACAGGGAGATCAGCTCGGTGCTTTGTGACCACCTAGAGGGGTGGGATAGGGACGGTGGGAGGGAGATGCAAGAGGGAGGAGATATGGGGGTGTATGTGTATGTATAGCTGATTCACTTTGTTATACAGCAGAAACTAACACACCATTGTAAGGCAGTTATACTCCAATAAAGATGTTAAAAAAAATCAATAGGTTTCCATTTCCAAAGAAAGGGAGAAAAAATCGTATTCACAATAATATAAAAAACCATAAACTTCTCAGCAATAAACTTAATGAAAAATGTGAAAGACTCTTACATGTAAATCTATAAATGTTATTGACTGAATAGAAGAAGACCTGAATAAATGGAACATCAAACTTTTAATGACAAAAAAAAAAAGACATGGATTAGGAAATTGCTATTTTATTTGCCATCAAGCTATGAAAAACTTAGTGGTCCAAAACACTCCTCATTTCATTTTTGTCTTAAAGGAGTCAAATTTGTATGTGAGAATACCTGCAGTTTTATGGTAATTTTTATCCATTCCTTAGAGTTACAGCACCTCCCCTAAAAGAGGAGACCCATCTTCACTTCCGGCCGGCCCCGTGGTCCTCTCCAGGGCTGCACTGTAGCTGCTGGCCTGCTGAGGAGACTCATAAGTAGCCATGACCATCAGACATCTCCTGATGCTTGGCAGGCTGCTGAGTTTTGTTTCTCCACTGTAGTACTTGCTGAACACTTTAGGAACAAGAATAAAAACTCTCAATAGATGACAAACCAAAGCATAAACTTCCATTACAAAATAGCATACTACTACTTTTCTTCTGCATAGGCCAAACATTGTAGATGGACTTTGGAGGTTCTGGTTATGTTCAGTTTCAGTGGTATATGTTTTGTATGTTGTCAGGAGTAGATACACAGTTTTATGGATGTGTTTTCTATTTCCTTCCTGCCTAGTGGTTTTATGGACATATAGTTGCTATCACATGTTGTTCCCTGCCCACCCCCAGCCCAGAACCAGATCTTCTTATGATATTTTGCTGTTCTTGTTTTCTGATCATATTTGGGAATCTCGGGTCCAGCTTGTCTTGGATTCTCTGTTCCTCACCTCCCCAGGCCCATGGCTACCTGTGACATCAGGACACCTAGCCCCAGTTGGCAGCTGTCTTTTTCAGCTTCTTTTTAAGAGGAAGGGCCTCAAGCCTCGAGTTTGGCTTGGGACTCTATTCTTTCAGGGGGCATGACTTCTTTCCCCCAGTGGAATTGAGTGCCTGGCTGCCAGTGCTGGGCTCCATCCCTAGGCCCCAATAGCCCTGGGGCTGCCCTTCTGCCACTGCTGTGTACCTATATCTGTACATTGTCTACTGAGATACTTTTATTCTTGAGCCCAAATGTGGCTTATTGATTTTCTCTTTTTATATTTTATCACTCATTTTAAGCTCCCAGAAGACAGGAACTGTCAGTTTTGTTCATCACTTTATCTCTAGCATTCAGAATGGAACCTGACACATAGTAGGTATCCAGTAAATATTCATTGGATAAATAAATGAATGAAATGCTTTGTTTTGAAAAAGCGTGAACTTAGGAGTCATCCAGAAGTGGAATTTGACATGTTCTCCCAGATGTGCATCTGAAGAGCAAAATAATGGTGGAATTCCAATATTAACCTCTAATTCTCTCTTTTTAAAAACAAACTTCCCACTTTTATCTTTGTTTAATATCTAATAGATTTACTCTATGATTTCATAAAGGTATCTGAAAAGTATAATCAGATTCTTTTCACTAGCAGTATATTTCTGTAGAATGGAGAATTCTGTTTAAAACTTATAATGTTATCAGGTTTTTATTGTACCAGCTATCAATTTCTGGATAACAAACTACCCCCCACAAGTGAGTTAAAGCAACAATCATTTTGTAATTTTTTTTGCAGTTTTGTGGGCCAGGAATTCAGACAGAACGCAGTGAGGAAGATTCCTTTATATGTACTCCATGATGTCTGAGACCTCGGCTGGGAGCTGGCTGGGCATCTCTCTCTACTGATGTAGTCTCAGAGCCTCTTTACATGTGTCTCTAGCATAGTGACCTTAGGATAGTTGGAATTTTTACATGGTGGCTGAGGACTCCAAGAGCCACTGTTTCAAGACACAAGAAATGGAAATGGAAGCTGCTTGTCCTTAAGGGCTGGGCCCGGAAACTGGCATGGAATCACTCCTGCAGTATTCTATTGGTCAAAGCAGTTATAGAACTTGCCCAAATTTAAGGAGAGGTAACAAACATCCCACCTTTAATGGGAGGAATGTCAATTTATGACCATCTTTTTAAAAAATAATTAATTAATTAATTAATTAATTTTTGGCTGCGTTGGGTCTTCATTGCTGTGCGCGGGCTTTTTAGTTGCGGCGAGTGGGGGGCTACTCTTTGTTGTGGTGCACAGGCCTCTCATTAAGGTGGCTTCTCTTGTTTTGGAGCATGGGCTCTAGATGCGCGGGCTTCAGTAGTTGTGGCACGTGGGCTCAGTAGTTGTGGCTCGAGGGCTCTAGAGTGCAGGCTCAGTAGTTGTGGCGCATGGGCTTAGTTGCTCCATGGTGTGCGGGATCTTCCCAGACCAGGGCTCAAACCCATGTCCCCTGCATTGGCAGGTAGATTCTTTTTTGTTTTTTTTTTTGAGAGGTGGGCATTTTTATTTCTGTTTTACTGATGAAGCCAAGTGAGACTAAAGCACTGAGCAACTTACCCAAAGGCACTCAGCTAAGAAACACTCAGATCCAGTCTGCCAAACACCCATGCCTCTGCTCACTGGCCCCCCCCAGGTTTGCAGCTGCCATGTCTTCTTTCAGGACCACTCTTGTCCCGGCAGGTGGTTTCTTAACCACTGCTCCACCACGGAAGCCCTATGACCATCTTTAATCCGCCACATTGAATATTAGAAAAATATTTTAGGAAGAAGGCGTCCCAGAGGTAATATCTTCTAATCTTCCATGCTCTGGGCATTTCTTTTATAATTAGCATCCCCCCCAAAAACAGTTCAATTTATGCTTGAACATTTTCAATGAGGTGAAAGTAAGCCTTTGTTTTGGTGTTAGATCAGCCTCTGATGTTAACTTTGAGATAAAGGGAATATTAAAAAAAAAGGACAGTTAATTTAATTACTAAGAGTCCTCATTTTTTAGCTAATCTTTTTGAAGTTTGTAGTACAAAACTCCAACTAAAGCAACAGGTATATGGTGATATCCAGGGAAAGTGGGAATCTCTGAGATGCTGAAAATCTGAAACATGCAGGGTGTTAATGTGTTGGATGTGAGTCCTCTAAGTTGCATTTAAAGTGGAGAAAACCTGTTAAGAGGCAACAGCTGTAATCTTAAAGAGAGGTCACACAGTCCTGACAGCCGAAGAAGGCAGCCAGTGTGGACCTTGTCGCCTCTCTTTAAGATTACAGCTATTGAGGCTGAATGGGCAGGACTTTTGTGCCTGGGTTCGTGAGAGAGGAGGGGAAGGAAGAGCTGGTACTTCCAAGCTCTGAGTCCTGGTGGCTGAAAATGGAGACTCCTTTCAATGAGGCAAATAGGGAAGAGGATGAGCATTTGTTACTGGACTGAGGTGATTATGAAATCCAGGTTATCACAGGTGAAGCTGAGACATGAACACATAGTTCACCAGATAGGAAATGAGGACTGCCAGGCCTCTAACTGGGGATTAGATGACTTTGGACATCAAATCCCTTGGGCATATTCATAGACTAGACCGGGTAGCTCTTGGCTTCTTGCTCTCCCAGGGGTTTAGATATTCTTTTACAGGTAGTGTAAATCTGTTGAAGAAGTATTAGTGAGGGAGTGACATAATAAATTAAGAATTTTAGGAAGATCACTCTGTTGGCATTGTAGAGAGTTAATGAGGAAAGCCTAAGTCCAGTTGTAGGTCTACATTAGTCCAGAAGTTTGAACTAAGCCTGGGTCTTTAGTGATGGAAATGAGGGGACAAATTTGAGAGTTATTTACAGGATGGACTCTGAAGAGTTTGGATAGAGCGTAGATGAAGGTGGCAGGAACGTGGAGAGAGAAATCTAGGATGAGTTGGGCTTGAAGAATACTAAATAGATGGTGATGTGTTAACTAAGATAAAAAGTAGGAGGAAAAGGTTTGGAAAGAAGAATGATGAGTTTGACTCTTTAACTTAATCAGGGTATAATTTATATATAGTGAAATGCATAGATCTTAAGAGTACAGTTCAATCAAAAAAATTTTTTTTGGTCTGTACCACGTGGCTTGTGGGATCTTAGTTCCCTGACCAGAGATTGAACCCAGGCCTGTGGCAGTGAAAACGCTGAGTCCTAACCTCTGGATCGCCAGTTTTGACAAATGCATATACCCATGTAACTCACAGCCCTATCAAGATACAGAGCATTTCCGTCACTCTCAGAGAGTTCTCTTGTGCCCCTTTTTGGTCAATCCCACCTCCAGAAACAACCATTACTGGTTTCTATCACCATAGATGAGTTTTGCCTGTGTTAGACTTTCTGTGGAAATATGTGCTATATACTATTCTGTGTCTGGCTTTTCTTACTCAGCATAGCATTGTTGAGATTAATCTATGCTGTTATGTGTATCAACTCATTCCATTTTACTCCCGAGTAGTTTTCTACTACTGCCTAAGTTTTTCAAAGTGTTTGTACCATTTTACACTCTACCAGCAAAATTTGAGCGTTCCAGGTGTTTCTTATCTTTACCAACACTTGATGTTGTCAAAAATTAATTTAAAAATTTCAGATATTTATCATACAAAAAAGTAAACACAGCCTACCAATGAGTATGTACAAGGATTCCACTTTTTTTTTTTTTTTGCAGTACGCGGGCCTCCCACTGCTGTGGCCTCTCCTGCCGCGGAGCACAGGCCCCGGACGCATAGGCCCAGAGGCCATGGCTCATGGGCCCAGCCGCTCCGCGGCATCTGGGATCCTCCCGGACCAGGGAACGAACCCGTGTCCCCTGCACTGGCAGGCGGACTCTCAACCACTGCACCACCAGGGAAGCCCCTGGGTGGATTTCTTGATCCCGCCAGGAGTCTCAGAAGTACATTACATCTAACGCCCCACATGACTGTAAGTGCTAGGCATGCTGTGGGTTTTAAGACCACTGGACAAGTCTTGTGCCCCAGAAATTTTTCTTTCATTCATTTATTTATTTCACTTTTATTGCATGCCTGCTATGTTTTGGACACTGCTGTAGGTGTTGGTGATTCAGCAGTGGACAAAGTCCCACCCTGGTGGAACACATGTTCTAGAAGATATGTTCAAAATAAGGGAGGATGAAGGAGACAGACAATACATAAAATAATTTTGGAAGTGTTACTGAACCAAACTTGGGTCTGATCACTTGTGTGCAGTAAAGCTGGTTTACTGACACTGGGTTGTGGCGAAAGAAAGTGCAATGTTTATTGTAAAGGTGCCAATACAAGGAGAATGGGTGGCTCATGCTGTAAAACCTCAAGCTGCCCAAAGGGATTCGGCAAAGCATTTTTAAAGGCCAGGTGAGGGGGGGCGGTCCCAGGGTATGTGATCAGCTCATGCACAGTTCTCTGATTGGTTAATGGTGAGGTAACAGGGCGGTGTCACAGGGATTAACATGATCAATCCTTAGGTGCCAGTAGGTCTGGGGGCTCATGATCATCAACTAGTTAATTTCTTCCAATTGGTGGTGGTCTTAGCATCTGTAAAACAACTCAGGAGGTGTGCATCAGATTCTATTATCTAGGTACTTCAGAGAGGAGCTACAGCAGAGGATATGGGGGAGGGGTCTGTCCCGGGAAGGCCCCATAGAGTCTGCTTGGTTACGGAAGCAAAAAATAGGGTGACAGAATAGTAACTGGGTGGGGTGGAATAGGGATAGTGGCTGTGGGTCTCCTTTAGGGATAGGGTGGTCAACTACTTTTGTTAAGTATTGTGAAGTGAAGAGCCCCCTGAATTCAGGGCCAAGAAGACTTGGGCTCTGTTCAGCTCTGCCAGTGTGACTTCAGGTAAGATGCCCAGTATCTTTGAACTTCAGTACCTCATTAGTAACATGAAGATATTGATAATTGCCCTACAGTGTTGTGAGAATTAAGTGAGATGATGCATATGAAAGGAAATGTTTGGTAACTATGAAGAGGTATAGAAATACAATGTTACTTTATTTCTCAATTGACTGCGTGGATTTCATGCAGAAATGATGATTGTGGACCAACCCTTTGGTAGGACTTTGAAACAGAGACCTGGGCCTTATGAGCTTCTGGACCACTGGTTTTCTCAGGAGAGCACTGGGTGTCTGCTCCTGAGGAGGTGGATGCCTGCCTGGCTGCAGGAAGACAGAGGTCAGGCTAGGGGGACTTCCAAGGTGGGAGCAGAGTAGCCACCAGCTCTTCATTTAGTGTCTGCATCCTGCCCTGGGTCCTTATGGGATCCATAATGGTTTTAATAAAAATCCTTTTGATGTTGTGGATCTTTTCCTTTTCTCGCATCTAGACAAGTATAGCTGTTAAGAGCTCATGAACTCATACTTAATTTAGGCAAATTGAGTAGTAAGAAAAAAAGTATGTACGGATGTTTGCCCTCTTTGGAATTTGTAAACAAAATTAAATTTGTATAAATTCATACAAATTCATACAATTTTCTCTTTTGATTCCTAATTATTTTTGATGTTTGAAAAATGACAGCAGTGTGACTGCCATTTGTGACCTAGAAAGGCAGGCAAGTGCTGCCATCTAGTTTTATATGTTTGACTATTGTCTTTGCTGACATTTGGAAAGAAGTTGCTGGAGAAACTCTGAAACGTTAAACAAAGTTTTACATATAGGACCAAGCTAATTTTTCACTTGCAGCTGTTGGAGTTGATTTAACACTATTTTAACTATGTGACACATTTAATATCTTTAGTATAACCTTTTTACTAAAACTATCCTAGAACACAGGAAGGACTATTTTAGGAGGAAAGGCACTATAAGCAGGCTGAAGGTTAGAGTTGCCTTCGAAGTGCATTGCTTTGGCCATGGAGGTGTGCAGTCAACTCTGAAAATTGTTAATTTTTCAGTATTTAAAAATTATTTTTAGTTGTGGGCTGAGCATAGAAAGTGAAGTTTGTGGAGTAGATTAAATTTTGATCAGGGGCAAGCTTTTATATGACATTCCAGGTCTCCATTGTGGCTTGCAAGCTCTGCTGGTGGTTTTCCCCCGCCTCTGCCTCTGCTTGTATGACTTTCTTTTCTACACTGTCCTGTTCTTAGTTCCTGGATGATACCAATCTCCTTCTTCTACTAGATTCATGCCATTTCTTTTGCCAGGAACATTTTTCCCTCTGCTCCTATTTATTTGTTAATTTTTAGAAATTAAAAATGCACAGCAAAGAAGGAAACAGTCATCCACATTCCTTCCACTTAGGACTACACCACTGCTAACATCTTTGCATATTTGCTTTAAATCTTTTTTTTTTAAAAGAAAAATCACCATCAGTTTGTGTGATACTGTGATTTATAAGAAATATATATCTTGTCATTCAGATGATCAAATATGTGGTCTTTGTGGTTCCTGGCTCACAGCTCCCAAAACCCTTGGAATTTCCCAGGTGGTGAGAGCTTAAAGGTGTTGCTTATGTTATGTTAGTAAACTGACTTTTGGAAGTCACCTAAGGATGGGAACTGGTTGCTAGGAGAACCAACCAGGTGATTAGAGGGTTGGAACATTTAGGCCCACCCCACTGACCTGCTGGGAGGGGGGAGGGGCTGGAGGTTGAATCAGTAGCTAATGGACAATGATCTAACCAATCATGCCTACGTAATGAAACCTTCATAAAAACCCAGAAGGATGGGGTTCAGAGAGCTTCCAGGTTGGTGAAAATGTAGAGATTTGGAGAGAGTGATGCTCCTGGAGAGAGTGTGGAAGTTCTGTGCCCTTTCTCCATATCATTTTTTTAATTGCTTCTTTTTCTTTTCTTTTTCCATGTCTTATCCTATGCATCTCTTCCATCTGGCTCTTCCTGAGTTATATCTTTTTATGATAGACTGGTAATCTAGTAGGTAAAATATTTTTCTAAGTTCTGTGAGCTGCTCTAGCACATTGATCCAACCCAAGGCAGGAGTCATTGGAACCTCCAGTGTATAGCTAGTTGGTCAGAAGCCAGGTGATAACCTGGGCTTGTGACTGGCATTTGAAGTAGGGCAGGGAGACAAAGTCTTGTAGGACTGAGCCCTTAACCTGTGGATATGGTGCTGTCTCCAGGTAGAGAGTGTCAGAGTTTAGTTGATTTGTAGGCCACTTTGCTGGTATCCTGAGAATTGTTGCTGTGGAGGAACCTTCCCCCAACCCTGTCACCTGTATCACAATGGAAATTGGGACCCAGAACCCTTTTAGTTTGATAACAATGATATTTGTTCATTCTAAAGAGTTCAAATAATGCAGAAAACTGCATGATCAAATGTAAAAAAGTATATATAACCCTCCCTAAATCCCACCACCCAGAAGTAACCACCATTAACATTAAATGACCATCCTAGCAGACACAAACACACCTGTGACACATTCTCTGCTTCAGCACACATTTCTGTGTGGTCTTCTGGCTTTGACTGCTGCTGTGGGGGAAGTCTGAGGCCATCCAGATTCTTCTACCTGGTACCTGAGGAAGTCCTTATGATTGAACCTCAGTAGCTTTGGTACTGAAATTGAGCTTTTTGTATCCAATTTCTTGTTGTGTGGTGTGGACAAATTATTGTTGCTTGCCATTCCAGTAAACAACAAATGTTGCCCATCATGAGGCACTGCAGCGGCCCTGATAGTGCATCCTGAGGGGAATTCAGGATGGAGAAAAAACAGGATACTGGCCCTAGATAGCTAAGATGCCTATCAAAGGAATAATTTTTAAAAAATAAATTTACTTATATATTTATGGCTGCGTTGGGTCTTCGTTGCCTTGTGTGGGCTTTCTCTAGTTGCAGCGAGTGGGGGCTACTCTTTGTTGTGGTGCGCAGGCTTCTCATTGTGGTGGCTGCTTTTGTTGCAGAGCATGGGCTCTAGGTGCGCAGTCTTCAGTAGTTGTGGCATGCGGGCTCAGTAGCTGTGGCTTGTGGGCTCTAGCGTGCAGGCTCAGTAGTTGTGGCGCACGGGCTTAGTTGCTCTGCGGCATGTGGGATCTTCCTGGACCAGGGCTTGAACCCGTGTCTCCTGCATTGGCAGGCAGATTCTTAACCACTGCGCCACCGGGGAAGTCCCCAAAGGAATAATTTTAATGAGCCCAGACTCTTGCATCTTCTCCAACATAGAAAAGCACTAAAATCATTAGCTTAAGATGTCTGTTTTTTGTGCTTAGCAGTAATCTTTTGATGTTCTTTTGATTTTTTTTTTTTTTTTAGCAAAAACTCTTTTACATCCTGGCTCCTCCCTTACCTCTTTGGAACAGTTTCTTGGAGCTATCTGAGAGGCTGATTCCTGAGCAATAGTCCTCAGTAATGTTCCTGAATAAAATATAATTCTCACCTTTTAGGTTGTATGTTTTTTTCAGTTGACAGTGATATGCCCTTTCAATATCCAGACTTCTTTTATCTAATTCAGGGAAATTATCTTGTGTTTCATCTTTGAAAACTTCTGTCCATTTGTTGGGTTTTTCACTGCACAAACACCAGTCATCCTAATACAGGATCATCTCCACCTGACCTCCATAGCCACGTTTCCTTCCAATTGCTTTAATTTTTTTTTTTTTACTTTTGAATCTTTGTTCTTTGCCATTTCTGTAAGCCCATTTTCCCCATATGTCTTTAATTTGATCATCAGCTGTGGTGGAGTCTGTTTCTTGCCATTTCTAACGTGTTGATTTGTTCTGTAATGTTTTGGTCCTCAGTTTCACTGTCTGCACTCTTCCTTTTCATACCATTTTGTTGTTTACCATCTTGTCCTTGAGTTTCATTGAACTCATGTTCTCTTTGACTTGCTATCATGAGAAGTCGTTGTAGGGAAGTGTTCCTCTGTTCTTTGAGTTAATCGTCTTCAGGGTTAGTTTTGTGTGCTAAGTTCCTGGAAGGTGTTTGCATAGTGCATTCTGTTTCCTGTGAACCTGCTCATGCTTGGGCAGCTGTGCATGTGTGTAGGCCTCCCACTCTGCTCAGTGAGGTGACTCAGTGGGGTGACTTCTTGACAGTCTTTCTACAGTACCCGGGCAATTTGTTTTCCTTCAGGAGCCACAGCGTGAGGGCTGGATATTTCCTGTGCTATCCATTTTTCTGTGCCCTGAAGTGGTGGCAGATGAGGGTAGCGTGGAGGTGTGAGTTGGAGGGATTACTCAGTTGAGGGCTTGACCTGTAAACAGGGTTAACTACATAATTTCTGGGGCCCAGTGCAAAATGAAGATGTGACACATAGGTCAATGGAACAGAATAGATAACCCAGAAATAGAACCCCACACATATACCCAACTTATTTTTGACAAAAGTGCAAAGGCAATTCACTGGAGGAAGTATAGCTTTGCAACAAACAGTGTTGGAGCAATTGGACAGACATAGGCAAAAAATAAATCTTGACCTATAACTCAAAATGTAAAATACAAAACTATAAATTTTTTAGGAAAAAACCAAAGGAGAAAATCTTTAGGATCTAGAACTGTGCAAAAAGTTCTTATCCTTGATATCAAAAGCATGATCCATAGAAGGAAAAATTGATAAACTGGACTTTATTAGAATTAAAAACATTTGCTCTCCTAAAGCCCATGTGAAGAGGATGAAAAGACAAATTATTTGCAAACTACATAGCCAACAAAAAACTAGTATTTATAATATATAAAGAACCCTCTAAACTGAATGTTAAAAGAGAGATCTTTATTATTTTTTATAACTGCATGTAAATCTACAATTATTTCAAAATAAAGTGTTTAAATAACATCTTCAGAGCATCCTTTTTTCTGGTCCTCCAGACTAACATTCTTGTTGAACTCTGAGCTTTTCCTTTGGAACATTTGTCAGATTTAAATCCGTGCCTCCCCCACTTTCTTCTTTTTGAAAAAATGAACACCTTATCCTCTTCCCAGGATGCTCCTCATCCTTTGATCCTCTTGGCTGGGCCTTGAATCATCGTCAGCCTCTGTACAACATCTGCTGTTTCTCCAGGCTCTCCAAGTTGGACAGCTGCTGAGAATATCTGCCCCCTTGGCCTCCTCAGGGCTGAGTTTACCCAGTAATTAGTCTCATTATCTGTGTTGGAATTTTAGAAAGACAGCATGATGTTGTTATTCTTTAATGAATAGCAACATCTAAATTGATCCAATGCTCAGTGAAAATGACATCTCTAGGTCTGTTTATAACAACCTAGTCAGACATTTTGACTTATCACTAAAAACAATTCAAGTGCCTTCGACTTCTCAAATGACAAGTTCTTTTCAGAAAATATATTGAGGGGAATCTCTCTGACGGGTCAGACCTTGTAACAAGTGACTTATTTGACAGGAAAAGTTAGTTTTAGAATTCTGTTTGAATTCCGAGCAGTGTTTGCCTGAGAAAGAAGGGACGGTTTGGGAGGTCACAGGAGGGCAGCATTCCTGTTTGCTGTTTTGAACCAGTCTGGTTGTTGAAGACGTCAGCAGGATTTTCTTATGCAGTCTGACTTTGCACAGCATTATTGAAGCATGTCTGTATTCTCAAGACAACAGAGAAGTCCTGCTTCGTGACTGAAGAAATATATTATCAATGCAGGAGACTTAGAAAATAGTAAAAAACCAAATCTTCCCCCCCCACCAAAATATCAACACCAAGAGATAATCACTCTTTTAAATTTAAAATGTTGAACTAATTTTAGTCTTTGAGAACAGTTGCAAATATAGTTGTGGTAGGAAAATTGTCCCTCAAAGATATCCATGCTCTAATCTCAGAAGCCTCTGAATATATTATGTTTCATGGCAAAGGAGACTTTGCGGATGTATTTAAGTTTATAAACCTTAAAATAGGGCCTGGAATATCCAGGTGGGTTCAGTTTAATCACATGAGCCCTTAAGAGCAGAAAACTTTTTCTGGCTGAAGTCAGAGAGATTCAAAGCATGAGGACTCAACACACTTTTGCTACCTGTGAGATGGAGGAGGCCATGGGCAGGAACCAGAAAGAACCCTCTAGGAGATAAGGGTGGCCCCTGGCTGACAGCCAGCTAGGAAGTGGAACACTCTTCCTATAACTTCGAGGAACTAAATCTTGCCAACAACCTGAGTGAGCTTGCAGGAGGACCCTGAGTCCCAGATGGGAACTACAGCCTCTGTGGATACCTTGATTTTAACCTGGTGAGACCCTGAGCAGAGAATCTAGCCATGCATGCCAGGCTTCTGACCTATGGAACTGTGAGATAATAATTGGGTGTTTTTTTTTTTTTTTTTTTTGCTGTACGTGGGCCTCTCACTGTTGTGGCCTCTCCCGTTGTGGAGCACAGGCTCCGGACACACAGGCTCAGCGGCTATGGCTCACGGGCTCAGCCGCTCCGCGGCATGTGGGATCTTCCTGGACCAGGGCACGAACCCGTGTCCCCAGCATCAGCAGGCGGACTCTCAACCACTGTGCCACCAGGGAAGCCCTGAGTGTTGTTTTAAGCTGCTAAATTTGTGGTAATTTGTTATGCAGCAATAGAAAACTAATACAACAGTACAAAGAATTCCTGTATATTCTTCACCCAGTTTCCCCTGATGTTAACATTTTACATGCCATAGTACAGTGATCAAAACCAGGGCATTTCATTGACAGATGAATAGATAAAGAAGATGTGGTACATATATACAATGGAATACTACTCAGCCATAAAAAAGAATGAAATAGTGCCATTTGCAGCAACATGGATGGAGCTATAGATTATCATACTAAGTGAAGTAAGTCAGAAAGAGAAAGACAGTTACCATATGATATCACTTACATATGGAATCTAAAATAGGACACAAATGAACTTATCTGTGTGAAACAGAAACAGACTCACAGACATAGAGAAGAGACTTGTGGTTGCCAAAGGGGAGGGATGGAGTGGGAGTTTGGGGTTAGCAGATGCAAACTATTATATATAGGATGGATAAACAAGGTCCTACTGTGTAGCACAGGGAACTATATTCAATATCCTGTGATAAACCATAATGGAAAAGAATATATATATGTGGGTGTGTATAACTGAATCACTTTGCTGTATAGCAGAAATGAACACAACATTGTAAATCAACTGTACTTTAATAAAAATACTATAAAACTCAACATATAAGAAAGCAAGCATGAAGTTAAAGTAAAAACAAACAAACAAAAACAAAAACATCAACCTCCCCTCCCCTAGGACATTGATGTTGGTACAGTACTACTAACTAAACTACAGGCTTTATTTGAATTTTACCAGTGTTTCCACTAGTGTTCTTTTGCTGTTCCAGGATCCAATCTAGAATTAAACAGTGCATTTAATCAGCATGTCTCCTTAATCACTTCCAATCTGTGACAGTTCTCTAGTCTTTCATGACCTTGACACTTCTAAAGAGTACTGACTAGTTATTTTGTAGAATATAATTTGATTTGAGTTTGTTAGATATTGCTACTTGATTGGAATGAAGTTAGGTACTGTTGGCAGCAGTACCTCAGAAGTGTGCTTTTCTCATATCCAAGCGTCCATGGTCTCGATATATCTTATTAATGGCTTTATTAACCTTGATCACTTGGTTATGGTGGTATCTGCTGGGTTTCTGCACTATGAAGTTACTATCTTTTGTATTAATAAATATCTTTGAATCTATGCAAATCTTGTTCCTCTTTAAACATTTGCTCACTAGTTTTAGAATCCATTGATGGATTTTGTCAGTAATAAGAGGGGGGATGGGAGGACTATTAATAGTTTAATCAGTATCCTTCCATCTCCCTCCTGTGTTTGGTGAACATGTGTGTATAATTATAATATTAGTATATATATATATATATATATATATATATATATATATATAATAAATAGGGTACACTGGAGAGGGTGTGGAGAAACAGGATTCCTCCTACAGTGTTGGTGGAATGTGAATTGGTTCAGCCACTAGGGAGAACAGTATGGAGGTTCCTTAAAAAACTAAAAGTAGAGTTACCATATGATCCTGCAATCCCACTCCGGGGCATATATCCAGAGAAAACTCTAATTCGAAGAGACACATGCGCCCCAATGATTACTCAGCTGTAAAAAAGAATGAAATAATGCCATTTGCAGCAACATGGATGGACCTAGAAATTATCATATTAAGTGAAGTCAGAGAAAGACAAATATCATATGATATCACTTATACAAATGAACTTATTTACAAAACAGAAATACACTCACAGACAAAAAAACTCCCAAACTTATGGTTACCAAAGGGGATAGAGGGAGTGGGGAGTAGGGAGAGAGAAATTAGGAGTTTGGGATTAACATATACACTCTACTATATATAAAATAGGTAAACAACGAGGACCTACTGTATAGCACAGGGAACTGTACTCACTATATTGTAATAACTTATAATGGAAAAGAATCTGAAAAAGAATATATATATATTCTCTTTGCTGTACACTTGAAACAACAACATTGTAAATTAACTATACTTCAATAAATAAATAGGATATATTTGTTACATATAATAATAATGCTATTTTGTAACTAGCTATTTACCTAGCAATGTATCATGAACATTTTCCTTATCATTAAATATTTTTTTAGAACACCAGTTCTAAAAGTAGTTAATAGTAGTAGTTAATAACATTTTATTTTATGGTTCCATTATTTTTCTAGCCAGTTTACAATTTTTGGATGATTGGTTTAAATTATTTTCTGTTATATATAGGGTGCAGTGAATATCTCTATACACACATCTTTGCACTCGTCTCTGTATTTCCTAAGGATAGTTTTCTTGAAGTCAAATTGCTGGCTCAAAAGGTTTGTACATTTAAAAACATTTGATGCACACTGTAAACTTCCCTCTCTCTGACCAAAAATGCAGATGCGTGGCAGATTCTCCCATTCATCCTACTTTTAGCAGTGTTTTATGTCAGCATTCTTGCTCATGTGTAATCATTTAATAATAATTATATTCCCACAAAGCCAGCTCTCCACTTTCAGAACCAATGACTGTGGGTGGAGACACAGGCCACTGCAGACACCAGCCTATGGAGTGCTGGAGGTGAGCTGTGGGGGCTCAGTTCACTCTGAAGTTAGTATTAGGACTCTTCCCTGAGTAAGCCTGAGCTTACAGTCAGTGGGCTGCCCACTGGGACAGGCTGCTTTGGTGGTCCTCAGTGTCTGGTGGTATCAGAATCACCTGGGAGGCTTATTAAAATGTAGATTTCTGGGTTCAAATCCAGATCTGAAGATCAGAATTCTCTGGGGGAGTGCCCCAGGCATCTGTATTTTAAACATTCTCATCAGGGATGTCAAAAGAAGGGGGTGCTTGGGGCCATACTTTGAGAAACACCACTTTTGGCTGTAAGTAACCTTAAGGGATTATTCTTTGGAGACTCTTAAGAAAAATAAACTGGACATGTGAATTTATGCCTTCATTTCATTTTCACCACGTGCTAGGGCAGGCTTTCTCTAGTCTTCCTCTCATAAATATCCACTTTTCAGTTAGTCCTCCATTTTTTTTTTTTTTTTTTGGTCCTTGAGAAGGTGTACTTTTCCCAAATAGAAACCTTTTCTTTCTTTCAGATAAATAATCATATCACTCCCACCATTTCATTTCTCCTTCGGCCTCTCCTGCTTTGATGCTCATGTATGATTCCATGGGATGCTCACAGCAAGCCCTTCAGGGTAAGGGGAGCTGGTATTAGTAGCCATTGCATTTGCAAAGATTAGGAAACAGACTTAGGCGGATGAAGGAATAATAATAATTACATTTGCCGAGTCTCTGTTGTATCCCAGCACTCCTGCAGAGTGGAAATTAATATCCTCAGGCACCAACAGGTCATGAGACGGACCTAAGTGGGCTGGTTAGAAACAGAGCTGAAGTTCATGTCATAGCCTGGTCCAGACCAGATTCTCCTTGTCGTTTACCAAGCCCACTGCTCCTTGATGGCAAAACTGGGTTGAGAGCTCAAGGGTACTGCTCCTGGCCCAGGATAGTTGGCCCTGAACCACAACATCTGCAGGTATATCTAACACAACCTAGGCTGTGAGTGTGTGTTGTGGGGGTGGGGGTCAGGATCCTCCGAGCTCTGGGTTCTGGGTTCTGGGTCTAGTGTAGTCTCTGTCTGCTGTATATACTTACAATCTTAGTGTACGGATACGGTAGGGGAGGGGGAGCAGGATACATTTAGTTCCTTGGCTTTTAGAATGCCTTGGCTCCGTAACCCCAACACCAAACAGGGTAGAGAAAATCCACTCAGAAACATCATATTTATGGAAGCTGTTCATACATCATACGTAAGTGGGCTCTAGAGACCGGGCTGGTGTGGAGGAAATGAATCTTCATGATTGATGATCAGAGGCATTACCTGCTCCTGAATCTCCAGGCTGTTATATAGTTTTTTTTATGTGAACATGAAGCATTTAAAGGTATAATATCTAAAACGTACTTGGCATTAAATCATAGTTCTGCTCTTAAAATACTTTATAGAGAACATGGGACATGCTTTCATTCATACAGATTATTAGGCTCAATTCCTTAAAAGAGACGGGCTTCGTAAAGTAATGGGTTTGATGTGTACAAGGATAATTTTAGTGTAAGTACCTCCTAACTTATGCGGTTGAGAGCAGAGAGAGTGGGGAGTACAGTGTAATTATGTAAAGCGTGTTCATCACTTCTTTTATCTCAAGGTAAAGATTAGGTATCTCCATTAAGTGAGGCCAGCAGTTGCAGCCTCACTGTGTCAGGGGCCTCCCTGGGTGCATGGACTTGGCGGGTCTCAGGCCCCCCTCCCCCACCCGGCCCCGCCTGGCAGGAAGGGGAACTGCCCTGATGGGCCCACCCTCGCGTCCTCCTCTGAGTGGCACTGGAGCAGCCGGCAGCCTCCTGCTTCCTCTCGTTCTCACTGTTTGTTCCTTTAGGATTTGAAAATTGCTGAGACCTTGTGAGAAGCAGTAAGAGAAGTTCGTGGGTGAGGATATGACGCAGCGCGGCCGTGGCAGCAGGCTCCCACGGCTTCAGTCACAGACCCCGAGGTGCGGGGGACGTGGATGCTGACACCTGTGGTCCTTGTGGCCTCAGCCCCAGTCCCCCTGCCCCCTGACAGGACAGGGGTGGGGTTGTGCCGAGGGGCTCAGGGAAGGTCGCTGGTCTTGTCTGCGTCTAGGGTGCAGGATTCCACTGGGCGTGATGAACAAATACCCACAGGAATTCACACAAACTGTGGGTCCGACACAGGCCAACCAACATCATCTAAATTACTTTCTAAAGCTCTTTCAAAAGCCAGTGAAGTGTGAGGTTTTGCATTGATGTCACAGGGTCAGGGCACCCACTGCACCAGACTCCAAGCCGGCCGGCCCCAGAGGCCTCCCCGCCGTGCCCACTGCACTGGGGGGGCGGGGTACGAGAGGTGAGGGTGCTTTTTCACGTGTGGCCGTGGGCACGTGGCACCCCGCAGCCACCGGCGGTGCTCAGCCCCAGGACTGTAATGTATAAACACATAAGAACCCTTTTCATTAGTGTACTGAGAGCAGCTGGTCCTTAAAATGGCTCAATTTCTCTGAATACAGAGTTGAGGAAAGAAAGCAAGTGATTTCTCCTAGATGACTCTTGAACAATTTCTCCCTTTTCCTGAAACTTCATATACTTTCTCATTCTCACTTTAAACAATCAAAGAGAACCTGTGTACTTCCCATCATCACATCTATAAATGACCATGTCCCTCTGTGTTTACTTTGCCTTCCCTCCTGTTACTTTGGGTACCACCTTCCTTTGCCTTCTCAAGCACTTCGCTCCAGCCGTTTTTCCCTTTGCTCTATCAGGTTTTTCCGTATTTACTGGATCGTTCCCATCAGCATATACATTTGCTATAAAATCACCCATTTTAAGGTTAAAAAAGAAGCTTCTTTACTCCTTCCCTAGTGATGACTTATTTCTCTCCTCCCTTTTAGCAAAGCTCCTTGAGAAAGTTGTTATATTTTTTCTCGACTAGAAGCCAAATCAGGTCACTCCTGTATTCAGAACTCATCAGTGATTTCCTGTCTTTGAGTAAAGCCAAGTCTTTACAGTGGTCTACAAGCCCCTATCCCTCCTGTCTCTCTGAACCTCATCCTCTTCTCCCTTTTTCTTACATCAGAACTGATCATGGACTTAATAAAATGAACTGGTCCTACTGTGCACTGCCAAAGCGGGGGGCTGGGGGTGGGGGAGTGAGGTGGGGCTGAAGATTTCTAACCAGATTGCTAATGAGCTTGCTTCATCACTGCTTATCCCTGTGAGTGCCAGCATTGCATGGTGTGCAGTGTTAAAAGAACAACATTGTTTTCCCCCCCTCAATCATAATTTCTAGGCATTATCTTGTAGAAACCTAGGGTCCCACAAATCCCTAGTTGAGAAACCTTATTTATTCTTCCTTTCTTGCCCTCTTTGGATTAATCAATTTCTTAATTATTCTCTCCTTTATTATCTTTATAGGTAAATATTCTTGTAATAATCCTTTCATGGTTACTCTAGAAACTACTGTATACATGCTTACTTATTACAGTTACTGTAGATTTCTTTAAATTAGTGCTTTTACCACTTTCCAAACAATATAAGAAACTTAACTCAATTTTGAATACCCTCTTGCCTCTTTTTTGCTATTGTTGTCATATGTTTTACTTCTGCATATATTACACATTTTATAAAACATTATCATTATTGTTTTTAAAGTAAGAAATGTTCCTTTATACTTATCCCATATTTATTCTGTCTGGTGCTCTTCATTCTTTCCTGCAGTGTTGCTTCCATTTGAGGCCATTTTCCTTTAGCCTGAGGAACTCCCTTTATTTCATTTCTGTTTTTGAAGGATCTCTTTACTGGATGAATAATGTGTTTTTTTCCCAGCACTTTAAAGATGTTATCCATTGTCTCTGGCTTCCTTAGTTTCTGTTGAAAAACAATCAATCATCCCATGGACTTCTGTGCTTGTTGGCCTGACATGTGTCAAATGGTCACCCTTGGCTTCAAGGCTGGGAATTCTAGGGATTCCCTGGTGGTCCAGTGGTTAGGACTCCGTGCTTCTACTGCAAGGGGCATGGATTTGATCCCGGGTCAGGGAACTAAGATCCCACAAGCTGTGCAGTGTGGCCAAAAAAAAAAAAAAAAGCTGGGAATTCTAGGATGTCCGTATATCCAGCCTGTATCTTAGAGCAAGATAAGGGAGAAGGGCGTTGGACTTGGTGTTGTTGACATAAATGACAATATGTGAGTGTTGTACTAGGTGGTAGCAGAAGGGATGTGGTCAAGAGGCATTGTCTGGGAATAATCCATAAAATATGTTTGGATGTGGAAGGAAAATTACAGGGTAACTCTAAGGTGTGTGGACTGATTAACTAAGAGAGTAATGATCAAATTCACAGAAATAAGAATATCTAGAATACTGCCTTCTTTTAGGAGAAAGATGAGTTTGGTTAAAACCTAATGAGTTTGTGAGATTGGCAGGTATAAAATAGGTACTGATTTTTTATTGTATCCAGGCAACTTACTAGTTCTGATGGTTAGTTTTTCAGTTAATTGTCATGGATTTTTTAGGTAAGAAAATCATAGTGTCTGCAAATAATGATCAGTTTTTGCTTTCATGTCAATATTTTTGTATTAAAAATTTTAAAAGGCATTGCTTTTTCTACTTTACAGTATTATGGTAAGAAGTCATTTTGATCCTTAATCCTTTTGTATGTTATTTTTGCCTCTCTGCAACCTATTATGATTTTCTCTTTATCCTTGGAGTTCTAAAATTTCACGACAGTGTGAATTTTAAATTATTCATTGAGATGAGGACTCAGATGGGTCATTTCAATTTAGAGATTTGTGTTTCCTGAACTAATTATTTCCTTCCTCAGCTTTCTCTGAATTCACTTTCTGGAACTCTTCTTACTTGAATGTTAAACCCCATGAACTGATTTTTCAACCTTTCTCTGATTCTCAAAGTCTGTCTTCCTGTCTGTTTCTCTTCTCTTCTTGACTTACCTTTTTAAAAATCTCTTCTATTGAATTTCAAGTGTTAATTTTCAGAAGCTTTTCTTATTTTTTTTTGAGTGTCTTTTCTCTATAATTCCTAAACTTTTTTTTTTAAAGATTTATTTAATTTATTTTTGGCTTGTCGGGTCTTAGTTGCAGCAAGCGGGATCTTTGTTGAGGCATGTGGGATCTTTAGTTGCAGTGTGTGGGCTCTTTGTTGCGGTGTGCGGGCTTCTCTCTAGTTGTGGTGTGTGGATTTTCTCTTCTCTAGTTGTGGCGTACGGGCTCCAGGGTGCGTGGGCTCTATAGTTGTGTCATGCGGCTTCCAGAGTGCGTGGGCTCTGTAGTTTGCGGCACGCAGGCTCTCTGGTTGAGGCGTGCAAGCTCAGTAGTTGCAGCACGTGGGCTTAGTTGCCCCACAGCATGTGGGATCTTAGTTCCCTGACCAGGGATTGAACCCATGTCCCCTGCATTGTAAGGCGGATTCTTTACCATTGGACCACCAGGGAAGTCCATGTAATTCCTAATCTTGTTTCATGGATTAAATATCTTTTCTCTCGGAGGACATTAATTCCAATAAAAATTTTTTTTCTGCTCCATGGGTTATCTCTTTTTTTCTGGGTTCCTTTCTTTCCTGGGTTTCAGTTTTTACAATTTTCATTCAAAGTTAATAATTCCTCCCTAAATGTAAGACCAGATACTATAAAACTCTTAGAGGAAAAAATAGCCAGAACACTCTCTGACATAAATCGCAGCAATATCTTTTTTTGATCCACCTCCTAGAGTAATGAAAATAAAAACAAAAATAAACAAATGGAACCTAATTAAACTTAAAAGCTTTTGCACAACAAAGGAAACCATAAACAAGACGAAAAGACAATCCACAGAATGGGAGAAAATATTTGCAAATGAAGCGACCGACAAGAGAATAATCTCCAAAATATATACCTCATGCAGCTCAATATCAAAAAAACAAACAAGCCAATCAAAAAAATGGGCAGAAGATCTAAATAGACATTTCTCCAGGGAAGACATACAGATGGCCAACAAACACATGAAAACATGCTCAACATAACTAATTATTAAAGAAATGCAAATGAAAACTACAGTGAGGTATCACCTCACACCTGTCAGAATGGCCATCATCAAAAAAATCTACAAATGGGGCTTTCCTGGTGGTCCAGTGGCTAAGACTCTGCACTCCCAATGCAGGGGGCCTGGGTTCGATCCCTGGTCAGGGAACTAGATCCCACATGCCACAGTTAAGAGTTCATATGCCACAACTAAAGATCCCGCATGCTGCAACTAAAGATTTCACATGCTGCAACAAAGATCCTGTGTGCTGCAGCTAAGTCCGGCACAGCCAAATAAATAAATATTTAAAAAATCTACAAACAATAAATGCTGGAGAGGGTGTGGAGAAAAAGGAACCTCCTACACTGTTGGTGAGAATGTAAATTGGTATAGCCACTATGGAGAACAGTATGGAGGTTCCTTAAAAAACTAAAAATAGAGCTACCATATGATCCAGCAATCCTATTCCTGAGCATATATCTGAGAAAACCATAATTCAAAAAGATACAGGCGGGCTTCCCTCGTGGCGCAGTGGTTGAGAGTCTGCCTGCCAGTGCAGGGGACACGGGTTCGAGCCCTGGTCCGGGAGGATCCCACATGCCGCGGAGCAACTCGGCCTGTGGGCCACGACTACTGAGCCTGTGCTTTAGAGCCCGCGAGCCACAACTACTGAAGCCTGTGTGCCTAGAGCTGTGCTCTGCAGCAAGCGAGGCTGCCGCAGTGAGAAGCCCATGCACTGCAACGAGGAGTAGCCCCCGCTCACTGCAATTAGAGAAAGCCCGCGTGCAGCAACAAAGACCCAATGCAGCCATAAATAAATAAATAAATTTAAAAAATAAAAAAAAATAAATAAAATAGATAACTAATAAGAACCTACTGTATAGCACAGGGAACTCTACTCAATACTCTGTAATGACCTATATGGGAAAAGAATCTAAAAAAGAGTAGCTGTATGTATTAATATATGTAAAACTGATTCACTTTGCTGTACACCTGAGACTAATACAACATTGTAAATCAACTATATTCCAAAAAAATCAATTAAAAAAATACCAAAGTTAATAATTCCTCAGTGTTCATTGTAGACAATAGCATCATCTGACACTTTTCCCTTTGTCTCTGTCTCATTTCTCTTCTTCCCCTATCCCAGGCACTTTGAATTCTTTTAGTTGATATTTCTAAATACCGTACTTGCATCACTACTTCTTGGTTTTTCAGTGTTAGGCACTATCATTGTTTTATTGAAAAATGAGAATTCAACCCTCCTTCCTATCTCTGCTGCCATATACATCCTCTCTTGTCATCCCTCTATACTTCCAGTGTTACTAGGCTGTTATTGAGTGTGGACATCATTACTCTTTGCTGATTGCAAACTGGGTTCTTTGTCTTTTCTTATTGATGTGTTGAGAGTTCTTTATATAGCTGGGATATTTTTCCTTTTTAGTTGTATGTGTTACAGAAAGCTCCCATTCTGAGCCTCTCTTTTCACTTTGTTTATGGTGCCTCTGTTATACAGAGGTGTAAATTGTAATGTAATCACGCTCAGCAGTCTTTTCCTTTATCGTATGTAGTTTCCCCCCATCTTATTAAAGAAATTTACCTTGAGGTCATGAAACTATTTTCCCATATTTCCTTCTTAAAGTTCAAAGTCATGTTTTTCTCATTTAGAACTATGATTCACCTGCAGAATTAATTTTCTGTGATGTGAGGTAGGGATTCATTTTTTTAAGCTGTTACATCACTTTTATATTTTATTTTAAAAAATTTTTATTGGAGTATAGTTGATTTACAATGTGTTAATTTCAGGTGTGCAGCAAGGTGAATCAGTTATACATATACACATATCCACTTTTTTTAAGATTCTTTTCCCATATAGGTCATTACAGAGTATTGAGTAGAGTTCCCTGTGCTATACAGTGGGTCCTTATTAGTTATCTATTTTATATATATAATAGTGTATATGTCAATCACAATCTCCCAATTTATCCCTCCCCCCCTTACCCCCAGTAACCATCAGTTTGCTTTCTACATCTGTAACTCTATTTCTGTTTTGTAGATAAGTTCATTTGTACCCTTTTTCTAGATTCCACAGGATTCATTTTTTATTGTTTTCCACCTGCTTATCTGTAGTCCCAATGCCATTTATTAAATATTGCATATTTTCTCCACTGATTTTTTTAAAACAATTTAAAAATATTTATTTATTCTTTGTTCTCTCTAGTTATGGTGCGCGGGCTCTAGTTGCCTCGCGGCATGTGGGCTCTTAGTTCCCTGACCAGGGATTGAACCTGCGTCCCCTGCATTGGAAGGCAGATTCTTAATCACTGGACCACCAGGGAAGTCCCATCTCCACTGATTTTTAATGCCCTCTCTATCATTTGTCAAGTTCACAGTGTGTTTAAGTCGTGCTCTTTTTATCATATTCCATTGGTCTACTGCTTCATTAGCACAATGTCTTAATTATTATAGTTTAAACATAAGTCTTGATATCTGGGTATTCTTGTTCTTCTTCAGTAATTTCTTGGCTATTCTTGCCCTTTGCTGTTACATATGAATTTTCGGACCAGCTTATCAAGTTCCATGAAGATTTGGGATTTTGATTTAGGATTTTATTGCATTTATATATTAGAATGGGGACTTCTTTTATTTCGGTTATGGCATTAAGTATTCCCATCCATCAATGTGGCATATATTTTCCACTTATTCAGGTTTTCTTTCAATAACGTCTTATATTTTTCTCCATTAGAAGCCTGGCACATATTTTGTTAGATTTATTTATTTATATTTGAATTGCTATTATAAAATGATTTTTTTTTTTTTTTTTTTTTTTCAGTACGCGGGCCTCTCACTGTTGTGGCCTCTCCCGTTGCGGAGCACAGGCTCTGGACGCGCAAGCTCGGCGGCCATGGCTCACGGGCCCAGCCGCTCTGCAGCATGTGAGATCTTCCCGGACCAGGGCACGAACCCATGTCCCCTGCATCTGCAGGCGGACTCTCAACCACTGCGCCACCAGGGAAGCCCTAAAATGATATTTTAAGTGAAAATTTCTGATTGTTACGGGCACACAGGGATGAAATTGATTTTTGTATATTGATTTTATATATAACACAACTTTGCTGAATTGTTATTCTGATAATTTATCAATAGATATTTTTGGACTTACTGTCTAGACAATTTTACCATGTATGATTAATGACATTTCTGATTCTTCTTTTTCAGTCTTTATTCCTCTTATTTATCTTCCATGTTTTATTTTACTCTGATGACTACCCTCTTCAGTACAGTGTTAAACTGAAATGAGGATGCATGTATCTTTGTTGCTGATTATTAAGGGAATTCTAATATTTCAATATAATATTTCATTTGCAGTGGGATTTTGATAAATTTCTTTTGTGTTCCCAGCTTGCTAAAGAGTTTATAAGAAGGTCTTGAATTTTACCGAGTGCTTTTGTGTGTGTGTGTGTGTGTGTGTGTGTGTGTTGCACACACCCATAGAATCTTTGAATCATGCTTTTTATTCTTCAATCTGTTATGTGGTAAAATACTTGACTTTATTTAGTTTTTATCTTTAAAACTATATTCCTGGATTTGGTTTGCTAGTATTTTATGAGGTTGACCTATAATTTTCCTTTCTCTTATTGACTTTCCTTGTGTTGAAATTATTCTAGTTTCATAAAATGGGGTAAGTAGTGATTCCTTTTTTTTTTTTTTTTAACAGAAGAGGTTTTTAAAGTTGAAGTAATTAATTTCTTGACTGGCAGAATTTACCTTCAAAACTGTTTTGGACATTTTTTTTTCTTTTTTTTATGTGGGTTTGATTTTTTTTTTTATAAATTTATTTATATATATTTGGTTGAGTTGGGTCTTCATTGTTGTGCACGGGCTTTCTCTAGTTGTGGTGAGTGGGGCTACCCTTTGTTGTGGTGCGTGGGCTTCTCATTGTGGTAGCTTGTCTTTGTTGAGGAGCACGGGCTCTAGGTGCGTGGGCTTCAGTAGTTGTAGCATGCAGGCTCAGTAGTTGTGGCTCGCGGGCTCTAGAGCACAGGCTCAGCAGTTGTGGCGCACGGGCTTAGTTGCTCCACGGCATGTGGGATCTTCCCGGACCAGGGCTCAAACCCATGTCTCCTGCATTGGCAGGCGGATTCTTAACCACTGCACCACCAGGGAAGTCCTGTGGGTTTTATTTTATTTTATTTTATTTTTGTAATGTATTTTTTTAACATCTTTATTGGAGTATAATTGCTTTACAATGGTGTGTTAGCTTCTGCTGTATAGCAAGGTGAATCAGCTATACATATACATATATTCCCATATCTACTCCCTGTTGCGTCTCCCTCCAGTCCTCCCTATCCCACCCCTCTAGCTGGACACAAAGCACCGACCTGATCTCCCTGTGCTGTGCAACTGCTTCCCACTAGCTATCTATTTTACATTTGGTAGCGTATATATGTCCATGCCACTCTCTCACTTCGTCCCAACTTACTGTGGGTTTGATTTTAATGACATTAAATTTCTGCAATAGTTATAGGACTATATAAATTTTCTTTTTCTTTCTGGGTAAGTTATATTTCCCTGTGAAATTATCTATTTTGTATAATTTCCATATATATTGATATTAAATTGTAGATAATAGTCTCTTTGAATTTTTTGAATCTCTACTTTTTTCCAAATATTATTTGTGCCCTTTTTTTTTTTTTTGGTTAGTTGTCAGAGTTTTACCCGTTTTATCAGTACATGACAGAACCCAGTTAAGGCCTCCATATAAACTTTTAAGATCCTGACGGATGGGTGTGGAGATCTACTCATCAAGACAAGCCTCATATGTAAGTTCCCTTGCTTGTTAAACCTGCCACCTACCAATCTGGAGTGGCCTACCTTTTTCCAGTCTCTCCTTGCCCTCCGTGTACAGGGGCCAGTTTGCAAACCACCACTGTTTAAGTCTTTTGCCCATTTTTTTTTTTTTTTTGGCGGTACGCAGGCCTCTCACTGTCGTGGCCTCTCCTGTTGTGGAGCACAGGCTCTGGACGCACAGGCTCAGCAGCCGTGGCTCACGGGCCTAGCCGCTTCGCGGCACGTGGGATCCCCCCGGACCGGGGCACGAACCTGCGTCCCCTGCATCGGCAGGCGGACTCCCAACCATTGCGACACCAGGGAAGCCCTTTTGCCCAGTTTTAATAATTGGGTTTTGCCTTTTTATTATTGATTTATAGTTCTTTCATATGTTTTCTGGATATGAGCCCTTTGTCAGATATTATGTGCTATGAATTTTTTCTTCCAGTCTGTGGCTTGCTTTTTCTTTCTTTTAATGGTAAATTTTGAAGAGCAGAAGTTATTCATTTTAATGATATCCAGTTTATCAGTTTTTTTTATGTTTAGTGTTTTCTGTGTCCTTTTAAGAAATCTTTGCCTACCCCAAGTTTGCCAAGATATTCTCCTATTTCTCCTAGAAGCTATATAGTTATAACTTAAATTTTGTTCTATAGTCAACCCATTTTACCTGAAAATATCTTTATTTCAACTTTATTCTTTAAGGATATTTTCTTTGGATATTCTGGGTTGGCAGGGTTTTTTTCCCTTTCTTTTAGCACTTTAAAGATGTTATCTCTCTGTCTTCTGACCTCTGTAGTTTCTGATGAGAAGTGAGTGGTAATTCGAATTATTGTTCCACTCTATTTCTGGCTGCTTTCAAGATTCTTTGTTTATTACTGGTTTCACCAGTTTGACCATGATATGTGTAGGGGTGTTTTTTGTTTTGTTTTGTATTTATTCTACTTGTGAACTTCTTGAATATGTGAATTTATCTCTTTTACCAAATTTGGGAAATTTTCAACCATTATTTCTTCAAATATTTATTTTGACTCTTTTTCTTTCTCTTTGCCTCTGGTACTCCAATTACACATATACTAGACATTTAAAAAATTGTTCCATAGGCCCTGAGGCCCCACACATATGCCTCAGAGAGTGTGTCTGGCAATTCTCCTGTCCTGTCTCCAATTTTTCTCACATATACTTGGTAAATGCCCAAGGAGCAAAGGTGGCCATAGGTACAGACTCTGTGCATGGTTGCTGTTAGGGATTCTAAACCATCATGCTGACTTTTGTTTAATCTCTAGAAATTCATTAAAAGTTCAGTGCTTTTCTTATCCATCTGTGGCAGCCTCCTCTGCCTTACCTCTGCTGTACCAAAGATGAAGGCAGTCATGCTTGTCTGTTTTGGATTTTATTTCATTAGGTTTCAGTGCATCCTCCGCTCTCTGATGTACCTTAAAAGATTATGATTTTGTGGCGAACCACCTTTCTCTCGCTTTTAGGGTGGGAGAGGTATTCTCTTACATCCTAAGTGGAAGCAGAGGTATCCTACTCGTTTTGACATGCTGTATTTAAATTTAAAAAATTATCTTTCCATTCTGAACATGTTCTAATTTCCATGATGGTTTTTTTCGCTGACTTCTGTGTATCTTTAAATTTGTAAATATACAGTTATAAAAAATTGTTATTTTTATTGTTGATTCCTAACTCAGTTATATTTGATGAGATTAAGCCAGGTATGCTTTGGAGTGTTTAATATTTGTTATGATTTGCCTTATATCTTTGAGTGGTCAGTTTTTATAAATGTTGCATGTGAATGAAAAGAGTATGTTTTCCTTAGTTATTGGTTCATTTGACCAAGCTGTTGTTCAAATGTTCTTTCTAAACTTTGTTAATTTTTGTCCTCTTGATTATAAATTGCTGAGAAAGGCATGTTAAAAATCTCCTACTATGACTGTGGATTCACCAGTTGCCCCTTATAATTCTTTAATTTTTGCCTTAGGTATTGTAAGCCACATGATTAGGTGTGTATAAGTTTAACCTTTTATTATTGTGTGGTGACCCACTTTAATCTCATAAAGTGTTTTTTGCCTTCAAGGTTATTCACCTTTAGTTTATGCTCCTCATTCTGGTTTTCTCTGTCTCTGGAATGCAGGAATTTCCCTTTTTTTTTCTGTTGAACTCGATTATATGTTAAATTTCTCCCCTCCCATTTTGTCTAGCATGTCAGTGTGTGTTTGTGTGTGCGTGTGTGGTTGCAGTTGCTACACTAAGTCTGTTTACTCTCTAGCCCTGCTGTCCATCAGGGCCTCTCTCTTCATCATGACCTTTAACCTTCTTCTGTCATCACGAACTGCTTTTTTTTCATGTCCCCATTCACATTCCCCAGCAACAGATTCTGATTGGCCTAGCTTATCCTTTTCCTCCAGATCCACCTTAGGAGACCTGGCCCACTTATAAGTTAGCTGCCCTTGGGACACATGCCCATCCTAATTCAACTGGGTCTGTGAGCTGGACAGCTTCACGTACAGAGGACTGTGGAATGGCATACTGGCCAGTTTGGCCCTTCTGTCTATGGGCTTTTAGTGAACTGGGCTTTGTTTGGTTGTCAGCCTTGGTTTCTTTTTCTTCTTTTTAATTTAATTTATTTATTTATCTATTTATTTTTGGCCTCACTGCATGACATGCAGGATCTTAGTTCCCTGACCAGGGATCGAACCCATGCCACCTGCAGTGGAAGCGCAGAGTCCTTACCACTGGAGTGCCGAGGAATTCTCCTAGCCTCAGCTTCTGTAGCAAGGAGTGTTCTGTCCGGGATCTGCTGCCACCCTGCAGTGCTGCATGGTGCCTCATTGAATTGCACAGCCCCATCTGGAAGCCAGGGCCTTTTGCAAGGCTCTGAGGAAGGCTGGAGATTCACATCTAGGGATATAATCAGTGTCCTTGCCTCTCAAGCCAGCTCAATGTTCATTATCAGGCCTTCTCCCCCATCACTCCAGTCATCTGCCCCAAAGTCCCTATTATCAGAGATAAAGGTCATGTTGGGAAAATGGTTCTGAAATTGGCTGCTGGGCAAAGTCTTATAAAGCAGAGCATGGAAAACAGGCTCTTATGATTTTTTTATGGAAGGGTAGTCTAGCCTGTCTGGGATCAGTGAGGTCTTTAGTCAGAGCTGTTCTGATCTTGAGGACCTGTACAAGTGTGGGAAATTTTCCCCATTGAAGTAATAGAATCTAGTATTTACTTCAACTCTAAGACCCTCTGGGAGCAAGTCTTGGATATTCATCTTCTTGACCTGTTCATCAGCATCTTTGGTGAGTGATACGGGAGATTCACTGACAGTGTGATAGGTTATCAGAGCTGGAAGGAATCTCAGGAATCTCCTCCAACCCTCTCACTTCACCATGACATAGCTGAGCTCCAGAGAGAAGAGGGGGCCGGTCCAAATTCTCACATCAGATGGTGGTAGAGATGGGACAAGGACCCATGTACCTTGACCTTCCCAATCCAAGGCCTTCGTCCTCTCATCTCACTCTCCTCAAAGGCAGAGCACTAAATCATGCTTCAAGTTTTAATATTGTTTTGACAGAGTTGACTTAGAATCTGCAGTGACAGGAATGTCTAGAAATTAAACCATAGGAAGACCTGTGGTCCCATGATGTGTAATTGTAGACAGGGGTAAATGACTTGAGTGGGTAGCTGGGGGTGAGATCTGCGCACAGGGCCTTTGAGGTGTGTGGAAAATGATAAATGCTGCTGTAAGCCTTGTGTTGTGTCACCCTGCTCAGAGGAGGGACGGTGGTACTCCCATCTTGTTTTCAGTGTTCTGTGTTTCCCTTTTTCCTTCTTTTTTCAGTCCATTCCTGCCTTTCTCTTCTCCCCCTGCTTTCTTATATACCAATAACCCCTCGTTTCTGCAATCTTTGTTTCTTTC